>NW_006287680.1:381677-390550 GCF_000327345.1 Myotis davidii
AAGCACCCCTATGTTCATAGCGACACAATTTACAATAGCTAAGATCTGGAAACAGCCTAAGTACCCATCAGCAGATGAGTGGATTAGAAAACTGTGTTACATCTACACAATGGAATACTATGCTTCTGTAAAAAAGAAGAAACTCTTACCATTTGCAACAACATGGATGGAACTGGACAACATTATGCTAAGTGAAATAAGCCAGTCAGAGAAAGATAAAATATCACATGATCTTACTCATTTGTGGAATATAATGAACAACATAAATGAGGAACAAAAACAGAACCAAAGTCATTGAAACATTGAACAGGCTGTCCAACCTATGAGGGAAGATGGGGCTAAAAGATCAACCAAAGAATTTGTATGCATGCATATGAGCATAACCAATGGACACAGATAGGGGGGTGAGGGAATGTGCTGGGGGCTGGGGGTGGCCAGGGAGAGGTCAATGAGGAAAAAAGGAGACTTACATAATACATTATACAATAAAGAACTTAAATTAAAAAAAGAAATAAAGAAAAGACACCTATAGAAAAGAGAGAGAGAGAGAGAAAGAGAGAGAGGGAGAAAGAGAGAGAGAGAGAGAGAGAAGATCTTTGTTCCCAAAATACTCACAGTCAATATGCTACTCTTTCTTGCTTGGCATAGATTCAAAACCACTTGTCTATGAAGGCGGATCAGGCAATTTTTATTCTTATCTGCCTGTGCTTAATCTCACTGATTTGATTTCTCATTTTCCTTTATAACTTCTCAGAGTTAAAACACCATTGTATCTAGGACTTTAAAGTATTTTCTATTCTGGTATTAAGGAAGTAGACCACCTTTATTGGGATTGGAAGTGAAGTGCTCATAGGCAATCGTTTACTAAAGGAATGCCAGGTGGAAAGCTCTTGCTTTCATTGAATTCTGTGTAAGTATGGCTTCTTCCAGCCAGTGAATGGTATTAGATCTTTGACACCATTGCATATCTGGTACAGCTTTTGATGTAGTGATAATAAAATTAAATGTGCATTATATTTAAAAAATGAGATGAAGCAAATCTGAAGGTACAGGGCTCTAGTTATACTTAAGGAATCAAGTCCCCTGAATTCAGCAGGCATTGACCAGTAATAGTTGGTAATCTACTTGCTGCAGGCCTTTAATGCATACTGAGTTTTACTGGTGAAGGGCATAAATCCTACTTATATGTATTCAATTACTAATACTCTAATTACAATATATTTCCATATTTCCCATAAGCCTAACTATTCTCTTTTAGTAGGATCCAATACAAAACACTCAGAAAAAATAGGAATATACTAGTAGTTGCAGTTAATCAGCCTCAGAGATGCCCTACTAGCCTGAATATTTAAAACACCAAGGCCCATGATATACCAACAATTAAATATAAGTAATACTAATTGCACATACTGGTGGATTCTTATATATATTTTCTCCTCATTTTGACTAGTGAATTTGTAAATACATTTGTATTTATTAGCTTTAAGAGAGTTGAATGTGATAGTTAATATAAAAACATATATAGTTAGAAAAATGTTGCCATTTACAAATAAGGACATATGGTTTATTAAAGAATAAGCATGTTTGTTTGTTTGTTTTCCAATCTGGTCTACTGGCATTAGAGAGACAGTTTTTTCTCAGCCTTACATATATCTTATAATATTAAAATTGTTCCACAAATATACAGAAATTTGGTGTTTGTGCATAGACAGTTTATATTAGAAAATTATTTTATTCTATGTTTAAATACCTTGAGTATTTCATATTCCCAATTAACCCTGTGTTTTGGGGACATATTTATCACCATTGTTAGGTGACCTACAATTAGTTTCAACCTGTGATACCTGGAGAATTTGATAACACAAAGAAGTTTGGGAATGATATTTTGGAAGGAAAGAAAAAGGGAAAGATTGTAAATGTGGCTTTACTGTATATCCTAAATCTGGCTGGAAGGCCAGCTTTGAACAAGCTGTTATTTTCCACATGGGAGTAGCATTGCTACAGTAAAATGCCAGATTTCATCCATCATAATGTCATGGCTCATATTAAAATGTCTTCAGGGACCAAAGGGAGGGATGAGCGAAAGACATCAAATCAATTTTCAGGCAATTGCTATGGTTTTTAGAAACTAAGCCCTATGTGATAGTGTTATGGCTGCACAAAGGGAGGTTATAAATAAGGTCCATACATCAAGGGAGGAAGTAATTTAGAAAAAGAAAGCTTATTTGACTTTTGTGTGAGTCTGAACATATGGTTAGGGCACAGCTGGGTTATCATTCTATACATTCTTACAAGAGAATAGAACCAAATCAACACTTCAGAGAAATCAGCTAATTTCCAGACTGGAGACCATACATCCTTTGAATCAGTTGATAAGGACTCAAGGTTATTCTGCATTTGTTTAAGTTATTATTTAATTACAAGAAAATATAGTCAAGCATTGTTATTTTGTGACTTTTATAGCCAAGAACTAACCTCTTCTATATGAAGGCATCCTTTTTATATTTTTATTCTTTCTTGATTTCAGAGAGGAAGGGAGAGGGAGAGAGAGAGATAGAAACATCAACGATGAGAAAGAATCATTGATCAGCTGCCTCCTGCATGCCCCACACTTGGAATTGAGCCCACAACCGAGGCATGTGCCTTGACCAGGAATTGAACTATGACCTCCTGGTTCATAGATCAATGCTCAACCACTGAGCCACACTGGCCGGGCATGGAGGCATCTTTTCCTTGGATGTTGGAGAAGAATTGGCTCAATTAAGAGACCTACAATGCACATAGCCTTTCATACATAAAATTTCTTCTTCTATTTTGAGCAATTTATTGTTAAATTGACATAAAGTGCTGCACCCTTATTTGTCAATAGTGCCTCTATCTGAACAACTTGTCATTCAAGAATTTAATCATCACCAAATAACCCTTGCATGGAAACACTGGGAAGGGGTGGAGGGGGGAGAGAGAACCTGTGGCATTTCCATGTCCTAACTGGAAAAAATATATATATGTAAATAATGTTACATGATCTTTCTACAAGAATAAAAATTGAAATCTAAGTATTTGCAACACTGCCATTTCCAATTGAGACATGAATTATGAAAATAGAGAAGATACCTTTCTTATAAGCTGTAGAATTACAGTAAATCAACATACACAACAAAAATTCTTTCATCAATGCTCCTAATGTATAATTTTTGCCATGTAATTTGAGGAAATGAAGCTTTGTAGAAGTACCAGACTTCAAATGCTCCAATTGTTACATGCTGGAAGAAGTGTCTCAGTGTCCTGATTATCACACTAAGTTAGCACATATCCCCACCCAATGAAAGAGTGACTGTGGAGACACGTTGATGATGTGTTAGTGGGTTTGCAAAACCACATACAATTATGGAAAAGAGAGGCTAACAACATAATATACTTTTTAAAACTCAATGTGCAGTGATGATTAATAACGAGCCTAATTTGGGGGAGTGACAAACTACTCAAAGATTGAGGAAATGAGCAGCCTCAAAATTTTGCAGTAAGCAGCTCAGTTGGAAATAATATAATATTCATCTGTTATAAAAATATTTTTCTTTTGAATTTTCAGTTATGATTTGTTCACATGCAAATTAGGAATTCCATAGATTCTTAGAGGTCAAAATCAGTCAGGAAAGCCCAAATAACTTTGAGTCAATGTAGATGTCTTATTTAACTGGATATAAAAAAGGTTCTATTATTTTCCAAAAATGAATATTTGATGCACCATTAACATTAAAGTTGTTTTTGCTGTGTTTAATTTTGTAGTCATTTGATTTTCAACTTTAGTAGATTGATGCGATATAATTTTAGTCTTGTGTTTAAGAGAATAAATTCATTCAAAACATAATACATGTGTTTATTAACAACATAACACACTGAATGAGCTACTCACTGGTTTAGGAAAATGAGTTATAGGAAGTAACAGAGCTATTTTCTAGAAGAGTTTTATAAAATTCTCTGATCAGAGTTAAAATAAAACAACAAGGATCTAATTATTGATGTATAATTTTATTAGAATAGTCATTCTTAGTTTTCTATAGGTATCAAGAAATTCATAGATTATTAGAGAGCTACCATCATCTTACACATTCATCATCTGTCTTAGTTTTAAAACAATGAAGGAAACATTAAATCAAGAATCATTTCAGAATAATGTTTTGTATGTACTTGCTTTCCAAAAATGATGAGACTTCATATAAGTGAAAATATTATTTCTGTTGTTATATCACTATTTTATTGTTTTTAATTAGTAATGTATGCATATTATATATATTTTTTCAAATCTCATGATTCATTTATTTAGCAAACAATTATTGAGAGTGTGCTGTGCGAGATACTATAATATGTGCTGGGGTTACCATAAGAATAAGGAATATTATTCTTACCATTATAATTTATTGCAAATAACAAGTACTTTACATACCAAATTCAGTTAATGTTTATAACAGCACTATGGGTTAGTACCTATTATTATCCCCATATGAAAGTAAACTTTTAAGAGCTTAGAGGGCCATGCCTAAGATCACAAGGACTATAAACCCAGGACTTCCTGACGCCGAATACTTGGCCATCCCAGCTGTTAAGAGCCATGTAATGAGATAAGGGTGATAAAAAGGACTGTATAATTCAAACTGGAGCAGCTCAGTGAAAAAAAAAGGCACATTGAACATGTCACTAACCTTTATGTAAGTTTTCATAACTATCAGGACATATTTTTGAGAAAACTTCATACATCCCTTTGTTTCTTTTATCTCTTCATTGTTGAGAAGAATGTTGAATGGTGAGCTCAAATTTCTCAAGTGTCTTTTTTTATGATAGATAAAGAATAGTTGTAATTGCTGGCATAAGAATGATTCTCCTGTAATAGTCCCATTTCAGTTTCAAGACTCTTATATCTTTATACTTATTAAGTAGTATGTGAAAGATACCCACCTGTGTGGAAACATGCTGGATCTTGCATAATCCAAATTATACCAGAACATGGTTTGCTGCCCATTATTAGCTTTAATAAGCATGTATTCCATTGAACAATAATATGGCTGTTAGAATAAAGAATGTTGAATTGGGAAACAAAAACAAATGAAATGATGACAATTGCCCAAAGCATGGACTGAATCGAACATTGTGTTACTCTTTGATGTAATAAAATAAAGGTAGGTGGTTTGTTTATTTTAATGATTTGGGTTGCGTGAGAAGGTAGCAAAGTTTAAAGGGCAAAGAATCTAAAGTTAAATTATCTGGTTTGGCCGAAACCGGTTTGGCTCAGTGGATAGAGCGTCGGCCTGCGGAGTTGGGGGGTCCCAGGTTCGATTCCGGTCAAGGGCATGTACCTTGGTTGCGGGCACATCCCCAGTAGGAGATGTGCAGGAGGCAGCTGATCGATGTTTCTCTCTCATTGATGTTTCTAACTCTCTATCTCTCTCCCTTCCTCTCTGTAAAAAATCAATAAAATATATTAAAAAAAATTATCTGGTTTGGATTTTAACTACATTGTTGGTTACTTAGGTAATCTTGACAAATTGCTTGTCACTCAAACCTCAAATTCTTTAATATGTCAAGTAGGAAAAATATCTCTCTTTCATTATTACTGTGATAATTAAATGAAATAATGTACATAAACCCTTTAGAATTCAGTAAACACTTAAAAAATAGGGGGATGGGGAGAAACACTTCACTATCATGGATCAGCAATGTAAATGAAAAGTTACAATATCTAGATTTAACCTGGGTGTATATGCTTAAAATGATGGCTCTACACCTGAGAAGCAGGAAACATACTTTGGGCAGTAAAAGGAATGAGAGGAATGGATTCAGGCTTTCATGATATAGCATTGATGCCAGTGAAGAATTAGAAAATGAAACGTCTTACTCCTCTGAAAATGTTCTTATCTCTATTTTCCTTGTTTTAGTCTCATCTGTACTACTTTTTCATTGGTGTTTCCTTCTCTACTCCCATTCTTCTCTCATTTCTTGTTTCTCTGCTTTTCTGTTACTTCTTGCACCTTCTCTCCTTTTTCGTTTGTTTCCTTTTCTGACTATTTTTAAATATTAATACACTCTTCTTTTATTTTCATCCTGTTTTTTTTCTTATTTCCTTTCTTGTTTTTTCTTCCCTCTCTCTCCTCTCTATTCTTGCTTTATCCTACTTTAATATTATTCTTTATCTAACCCCTTTATTATTTACTTATATTCATACATGTAGCCAATCATATAAAGTACTTTGCTACTCTGGGGAAAGGGTAATATTTTTGAAATATTAGCTATGCATTAACGTCAACCTTTCCCTTCATTCACTTGTATCCCAAGGGTTTGCTTCCCTCTTAGGCAATAGAATGAAAGATCCACAAAAGTGAGACATTTTTAAGTTTTAGGTTCAAAACTTACATTTAAAAGTAAAAGAGGGAGGAGTTAAAATATATAACCTTTGAGTTCTATACAAGAAACTCTGTGCTGGGGTGAGAAGAGTAGTAGAGAATAAGCAAGAAAGTAGGAAGCTAGTATGAATGATAAAGGGAATTATTTCATTTCTTCACCTTTTTGGTCTAGGAGGAAACTGAAAAGTATGATAGATACTCTTTAAAATATGCACCACCATGAGTAGAAGAAATTATATTTATTCCCCACTTGGAAATGTGGGAAATATCCACTTTTTCCATGTGTCCTACACCATAATAGAATGACTCATAAGGAAATCAATCACTACCTTGATTTCAGAAAGGTACTGAGAAGCCTCATCACACCAGTGTGGGATTGTCAAGCAGGTAAACACTACTACCATAATGACAAAGAAGAAAGATAGATAGGAAGAAAGCACAAGATAGCCATGGTTCCAGAGGGTTGTCAAGACTGCAAAGAGAGGGTAGGCTGTCCATTCAGTGGGCATTGCAGAATTTGGAAATCTTAGACACTGTTGATATGGGTGCTAATGAACAAAGACCATAATGGAATAAATTATACATCTCAGTGAAAGCTAATATAGGATGGATCAAGGTCAAGCAGTGCTGTTATTTTTTCCCCTGTGAATTTCTTCACACCGCATAAATCCCTCAGGTTAGAATGAATCCCAAGGAGAAATAGATATGGGGAGAGCATTGCTGAATCTGACAGAGCATACCGAGACGTGCTGAGAGTAAGCTATAGCAGTGAAGTTGAAATGGAGACTCTAAATGGAAATTAATGTAGTTGGAGTCACACCAAGATGTGTGCTTTCAGAAAAGCAAGACAGCTACATCACAGTTTCCTGTTCTCTTGTGCCTGTGTTCATCACAATAATAACAGCACTTATGTGCTAGCTCATTTTGATAGTATTATAAACATATGTAATGTGCTGATTTTCAGATGGATAAACCCAATTAATAATTCTATTTTTCTTTTTTAAATCAAATTATCGGGGTAACATTAGTTAATAACGTAAGTTCCAGGTGTATGATTCTGTAATACATCATTTGCTAACTTTCACCTGTACAATTCTATAACATATCATCAGTGTCTACTTAAATAGCCCTAAACTTTGTGATGTTCACAAATGTTTATAATAGAAATCAGAATTATACCCAGCTCACAATTTTTCATGCAATTCCCTTATTTGAGAAAGTGGATACCATTAGTATCAGAGCAGGACTATAGTACCATCCTAGACACACCAGGATATATGTCTATTCTATTCTTTTTTAAAAATATATTTTATTGATTTTTTACAGAGAGGAAGATAGAGAGAGAGAGAGAGAGATAGTTAGGAATATCGATTAGAGAGAAACATCGATCAGCTGCTCTCTGCACATCTTCTACTGGGGATGTGCCCGCAACCGAGGTACATGCCCTTGACTGGAATCAAACCCAGGACCCTTCAGTCCGCAGGCTGGCGCTCTATCCACTGAGCCAAACCGGTTTCGGCATGTCTATTCTATTCTTAAGAAACATTTACACCATAAGGAATGTATAGTGGTGGTTTAGACACAAAAAGAAATAATTGTTGTTATTAAGGAATAACCAACATTTTTGATAGAAAATTAAAAATATTTGAATATTCTTTATACAAAAGCATTTTTTTTGGCATCTTGCTATTTATTACTTTACTAGAGGCCTGATGCACGGAATTCATGCAAAGTGCTCAGTGCTCACAGCCCCATTCCCCAACCACTGGTCATTCCAGAAGGTCATCCCAGAAGGCCGTCCCGGAAGGTCTTTCCACCTTCCAGTCTAATTAACATATTAGCTTTATTTATATAGGAAGAATATAATATTTAAGTTCAAATAACTTAAATTTTAGTATATGTGAAAAGTTTTATACTGGGGAAGGCATATTAAAGAATTAAAAAAAAGACAACATTCTACTTCAAAATTTTTTACCCTTATTAATACAGAAACATTTTTATTTAATTGTCCAAAACAACAAGTGTTTATTTTCTTATATCTTGCACTAGTGGCCTGGTGCATGAAATTCATGCATGGGTGTTCCCTCAGCCCAGCCTGCACCCTCTCCAATCGGGGACCCCTTAAGGGATGTCTGTCTTCTGGTCTAGGCCCAACAGACATCCCTCTCACAATCTGGGACCACTGGCTCCTAACTACTCACCTGCCTGCCTGCCTGATCACCCCTAACTGCCTCTGCCTGCCTGCCTGATTGTCCCTAACTGCTCCCCTGCAGGCCTAATTGCCCCCAAATGCTCTCCCCTGCCAGCCTGATCACCTCTAACTGCTCTCCCCTGCCGGCTTAACCTTGCCCATAACTGCCCTCACCTGCCAGCCTGGTTGCTCCCAATTGCCCTCCCCTGCCAGCCTGATTGCCCCTAACCCCTCAGCAGCTGTGGATCAGGCCCAGCCTTTCTCTCCAGGCCTATCTCTGGGCCTGA
>NW_006287680.1:390619-411147 GCF_000327345.1 Myotis davidii
CCCTCCCCTGCCAACCTGATTTCCACTAACTTCCTCTGCCTGCCTGATTGCCCTTAACTGCCCTCCCCTGCCGGCCTGATCTTGCCTCCAATGGTCCTCCCCTGTTGGCCTGATCTCGCCCCCAGTGGCCCTCCCCTGCCGGCCTGATCTTGTCCCCAACTTTCCTCCCCTGCTGGCCTGATCTCCCCTAACTGCCTCTGCCTCGACCCCCAACACCATGGCTTTGTCTGGAAGGAAATCAGACATCCGGAAGATGTTTGGTCAACCCGGTCTAACTAGCATATTACCCTTTTATTAGTATAGATAAATTATATAGAATACAATTGCTTAAATTGGGGTCGGGGAAAAGCCTTTTCATCAGGAGGAGATGCTCTTGGCAGACATAAATCCTGTCTATATCCAGAATGATAACCAGCCATATGCACTATACTGCCAAATCGGTCATTAAAAAATTGAACCACTTTCTTACACCTTATGCCAAACAGCTGTTGCCCTTAAAACCCCTCCTCAGCCCCCACCTTAGGTTCTGCCTTTGCAGTTCACCCAGATTAGGTTCTGATTGGTCAGTTTCTATGCCAGTTAGCATCAAAATCTCCACCTCCTAGACAGCTATTGGCTCCTTGAGGTTCACCCAGATTTGGTTCTGTTTGTTCGATTTCTATGCCAGTCAGCAACTCTGGGCCTACCTCCAGGCCTAATCAGAGAGGCAGGGCTGATCAACAGCCACTGCAGTCTGCTGGCAAGCAGGCTAAACTCATCTCTCTCAGAGAGAGAGGCGCAGTTGCTGGCGAGGCCCAGAGAGAGAGAGAGAAGCAGGATCAGACCCTGCTTCTCCTCTCTCTGGGCCTCACCAGCAGCTGTGGTCCCACTGATCAGCCCCACCTCTCTCGCTCTCTGAGGGGTCAGCAGTTCAGCCCACTTGCCAGTCCCTGCCCACTAGAGCCTGCTGTGCATGCAGCCTGTTGTTCGGTAGAGCGTTTGGTCATTTGGGATATTATGGACTCTGGGTTTTATATATTAGGATGCCTGTGAAATTTGTTAGTTTTAAAATAAAGTTTTGTATTGTTATTTTTATCTGTAAGGGTTATTTGAAATTCAATACAACATTTAAGTCTTTATAGATTTTTATTTAAAGTTAAAGAAACATTTATTTCAGCTTTAAATCAATTCAATGATTGAAACTATTGTACGAGGATGGTAGAAGATTTAAATCTTCTTCATATTGAATTGCAGATGACCATAATTTTTATTTACACATTGTGACAATGTCATATTTTAAGATCTTGACTAATATTATCCCATCTATATTTATGTTCCAGTAATAGAAAATATTGATTTGTGTAGTATTTGAATGCCTTTTTCATAATTATTATCAAGATATTGGTTGCTGTAATAAGCATTTTAGTGAGGAAGGTATTTTATCACATAGATTGTAGCAGCTTCTCTCACTTTACTGAAAGGCAGGCTTACCAGCACTGGGATGTGTTTTATAATATAACCTTCTTAATTACAGATAAGCAAGAAAATACGTTTCACATTCTCTGCAGAAATCTCAAATGTCTATTTAATATAGATAATGTATAGGGAATGCTTTCTAGGTATTGTGTTATCATAAGGAGTGGCATACCAGACATGGTTTGGAAAGAGAGGAGCAATGGTTTCTTTTGCTTATTGGTCATTGTCTTAAAAGCTGAAGTTTGGCCCTGGCCAGTGTGGCTCAGTTGGTTCTGTGTCATACTGTGCACCAAAAACTTGCCAGTTCCATTCCTGGTCAGGGCACATGTCCAGTTGTAGACTCACTCCCTAGCAGGGGGCATGTAGGAGGCAGCTGATCAATGTTATACTCTCACATCAATGTCTTTCTCTCTCTTTCTCTCTCTCTCTCTCTCCTCTCCCTCCTCCCTTTCTCTTTCTCTAAAAACCAATATTTAAAAATAAAAAAGCTGATGTTTATAGGTAGGAACAAATGTGAAGTATCAAAGTAGGATCACATTGAGAAATCTTATTAGGGTTTTCATTTCAAAATCACAGACTCCTTTCCTCCCCCCCCCCCCCCCCCCCGCTGTCCCCCCCCCCCCCCCCCCCCCGAATCATACAAAGTCATTGCGTTCTCCTCAGGTTAATGGCTCCTCTATTCTCTACCCTTCCCAGCAGCACCCGCATGGTGGCCTGCTCTTTGCCAGCAGTTAGCTCTTACCATTCATATTATTAGCAAAGTTATTTTAGTTGTATTCTGATTGCACTCTTTTCTTTCTGCATGCTCTTTCTACCTAATTGCCCATTTATTTACCCCTCAAAGGCTCCTTTATGCACTCTGGAGGCCTATACTTGACTGTCCAGTGTGGAATAATTTATTTTCCTTATCATGGTCATGACTTAGAGTGCAAGGCAGAGTGTATCACAGAGGCTTTTACCATAAAGCTCTTAGAAGCATGCAAGTGGGTTAAAAATAAACAATTACCCTAAAAATGTGTTGGCTTACAATATTTTTAATTTTGAGCAGCCACGTCTGATCCTGCAACTCTTGGGATTAGAAAATTTTGAATACTGAATATGGTTACTTAGCCTATTGATTTTCTACTCCTTCTAACCTCCCAATCCTAAGAAATTCTGTTTTTATTGACCGAGCATTTTGCTCCCTATCATGTTCTTTTCAATATCTATAGAAGAAAGCAGATGAATTCAGCCTGGATAAATATTGATTTGAAGTTTGATTCAAAACAAACTTTACACTTAGTTTTCCAAGAATACTATTATATGTTAAAAGACTAAGTTATCACTAGAACATAAGTTCCATGAAGTCTGGGCTTTTTTGACTCATTTATTCACTTCCTATCTTGGTAACCAGAATCCTGCCTGCCACATAATAGTTGCTCAGTAGAAATTTGTTCAACAAATGAATCATCTGTCTGACTGAAACTGTATTAATTGCACACATGCATTTCAGTTTATCATGCCCTTCAAAGTAGCATTAAGTAGCTATCTACACAAAGCTCTGTTTTGGAAATAATAAAAACTACTCCTAGTTATTTTCTGTGTATTATCTGTTTGCCATGTAAAACATACAGCAGGGGTCTTCAAACTTTTTAAACAGGGGGCCAGTTCACTGTCCGTCAGACCGTTGGAGGGCCGGACTATAGTTTTTAAAAAAAACTATGAACAAATTCCTATGCACACTGGACATATCTTATTTTGAAGTAAAAAAACAAAATGGGAACAAATACAATATTTGTATTTGTATGGGCGTAGTTTGAGGACCCCTGACATACAGTCATATCAAGAATGAATGGAAAGTAAAAAGCACTGAAGAAATAGAGTATTTTATAGGAATTTGGTAAAAATAGTATTTACAAATGTAAAGGTAAATTTCATACCGTAACATAGGCATACGCGCCTATATACACACAGGAAAGGTGAATATGTTCACTCATTCTCTGCACTGCCTGAGCCCCACTGAGCATGGACGGCAGGCCTTTGAGTAGGATAAAGAAATCTGATGGGGAACTCAACTCTTCTTTACCACTCACAGCTTATCTCAGAGCTTAAAAAAGCCACACTTGTGTACATATATTTCTAGTGGTTGAATGGAATGGGAAAAATAGACTTCAGTACATGCAATTATACTTTCTAGGCAAAATTTTCAGAAACTAGCCTAATATATTTGTCTGGTAAGGAAAGAGAAAGTAAGCTAACCAGGAGAACAGAAGAACACCAGACAGCAGAATGGCAACAGTGGGCTTGGGGGATAGGATTTGATGGGAGCAATTGTGAGAGCACTCCAGTAGCACCCAGCCACCTCATTTATGACAGTAAGAGGATTTGAGGAGACCACAACACTTTTCTGAATTGCCTAATGTTACTAATGTGGATGATAATATTAGCTCTGTCTTATGAAAGGCTGACTCTTATAATTAGCTCTTCATTTTGAATTTTGAGGAGCTTGTGTGCTTAATAAATCTTATCTCCACAACCAAGGTCTCTGCTTGAGCTGGAAAACCTTGCCTGGAGGACCTTCAGAGAGCAGATCATGACTCAATCTATCGAAAAAATGTGCCAGGATCTTGGTAGAGGGTACTGGGAAGGTGTGACATATTTCAAATACATGGCATTAATCTCTTATTAAATTATCTGTTGCCAGTATGTTAGGGTTTATTCGTTCCTTTTAAATCATGCACTATGAGTTTTAAAAGACTCAGTGATAACTGTATTAGCAAGAAGGTATATTTATTTTTACACAACAAGTGTGTGTCTTATTTTTTGAAAAGGCACAACTAAAGAGATTATTTTAGCATAATAACAATTGGAAAATGAAACTGGAAGTACATCCTATTGTGAAGAAAAGACCCCTGTAATGAAAACAAGCTCCCCTGAGACACTTACTAGGGTATTGATCCAAAAAGCATTTACTAGCCCAGTGGTTTACCACCCAGTTGCAAGGAGCTTTTTAAAAATTCTTCTATACCTCACCCCAGGCCAATTAACCTAGACTCTCCTGGTGTGGAGACCCAAAATAGTATCTTTAGAAACTCCTCAGTAGTTCTTATGTGCAGCCTGAGCAGAAAATTGATCAGACCTTTTTCTGATATATAACTTGCAAAGGAAGAGTATTCCCAAAGTTTGTGGAGCAGTTGTTTGCATTTGGGAATACACGCTCGCAAATGAACGATGTTGTACACTGTGGTTAATTCCCCAGGCTTTTTCATAAAAGCCTAATTACACCCAGTGTGTCTGAGGCTTAGTACTCTGCTAATGGAATTATAGAACGGAATCAACATGTATACTAATGTTCCTGCAAAAATAGGCTCTGAATTCTAAGAGGTTGGGGAAGAATAAAAAACAGTTCACTGCCTGCAGCCCTGGCAAGGAGCCCCACTTGGCTTCTTTCCTCTAACCCCTTCCCGGACCTGTCTGCCCTTATATCCTCCAGTTGTTAGGAGATTTGAGGACCCCAACAGTTTGTCTCTCCTGTCCCTGCTTTTCCTCTGCATTGTCAGAGTTAACCTGCAAGCTGCAAGCTTCCCTCCCAAGGCCACAGCAGTGCGTCTTCTGGCCAGTTCTTTCCTTCTTGGCAAACATATAGAGGACCAAATACCCGTGTGTGTGTGTGTGTGTGTGTGTGTGTGTGTGTGTGTGTGTGTGTGTATGTGTGTAGCTATTTGTTTTTTCCTCCTCTACACTTTCTTACAGCCTTTTTTTTTTTTTTAAAGTGATGAAGTTGTTTTCTGCTAACAATGGGAAACAGACAAGGGACAAAAATCAGTTCTTTCCTATGTTCGTTCTTCCCTATAACATTTTTACACAGATCTCATTGGTAAACACCCATACATAGATGGCCACACTGGCCCAGCAGTCCAGCTGTGACATTCAACAATGAGACAGGATGAGTGGATGGGGAAGTATGGGAGGAAGAAGACCCTACTCAACAGTAGTCAGAGTAAATAAAAATGAAAAAGAAAATGTCCAGAGGAGTTATGAGAGACAAAAAAGAGAATTTTTATAGCCATTGAGTCGCCTAGATCCATTAGTTATTTTAAAGGAGGGGGTTTTATTTAGTAAAGAATAAAATGGATTAGAAAAATCAAAGTGAACACTGTTCATAGAACCTGGATTTTAAAAAGTGAATGTATACCACTAACCTCTATTCAAAAATACTGCATATTATTCAGATGAGTTGCTTTTGCTTTCTGTTATTTAGATGTCTCCTCATACTCATTTTCAATGTGTTAATGGTTGGCACCTAGGTAGTCAAACCAAGATGGCAGTGTCTGGTGACCCCACCTCAACTAGGAGATAGTCCGTTTCTACTTATGTGAACATTTGTCCTTGGACAAATCTATTCCTTTCTACATACCAAAGCTGAAAAATAGAGTTAGGAAAATCAGTAAAATTTCAATCTCATGGCTTATTGATTTTGTGGATTTACTTATTTGTCCCTCTGGGAATTTCATTCATATGCCAATTGGCACAATTACGTATCCAACCATCTGTACCGGGATTTGGAATGCTTTTAGTTTTTGAACGGACTGGCAATATGTCCAATCTGATTGATCTTGTCATTATTTTCTTTCAGTTGGAATTTATGATCTAATGATCAATTTGATCCCTAGAGAACATTAAAAATTGAACTGATTTACTTTTTTTGGTCCAATTTTGTCACAATAATCCAACTATTTCCAAGATATCTGACAACCAAATCAAGTGTTTTGGCCAGCACAAAATTAATTTTTAATATTAGACTGACTAGATACTATTATTTAATATGATACATAACCTGTCTTAAAAACCAAGAGTTTTCATACTATTATATCAATTTATTAGATTAAAAAGTGTGTCAAATGAATACAAATATCCAAATAGAAAAGATGTACAATATTTATTTAAAAATAGATATTAAGCCCATCCTAGTTGCTAGGCACTTTCAACTGTATAGATGTTTTATTTCACCTTCATGGTAAATCCTTGAAGTGTAGTTTAAAAAATTGCTTAAAAATAGTAATTAAGAAAGGGCTGGTATGTTAATACATACACACATGAGTTTGAGGTTATGTAGAGTGAACATAGGGAGGCCATTTGGGAAGACTGTGGCATTAGTTACCTACACTAGGGCAAAGAAAATGATGGAGAGTAATGACTGATTTGAGAGGATTTTAAAAGGGAAAATGGATAGGACTTATATTTGTTGTTGGGGTAAGGGAAATAATTAAACTAGCATTATTGTGTCTCATGTACAAAGATTGATAGTAGTTCCATTCAGATATGAGGATTTCTGAAAGAGAATCTGATTGTGACCAGTTTGAAATGGATGATTCAGAAAATGAAAATGTGCCTTATTTTTAGATATGCTGAGTCTGACATCCTCAGATAAATATGCAAGTTATCTGGGTATTGATAGTAATTAAAGAGAAGGGAGTGAAAAATAAGCTCTACAGATGAAGAGTGAAATGAGAAGGTAAGAGGGCCAAGTACATGGCTGGGAGGGTGCAACCATTTGATGTTAGGTGGTAAAGATAAAACTGAACAAAGGCAAGAGAATGAGTGGCCATCATGGTAGGAGGTACCAAGAGTGAACTGTAATGTAAAGTGTGGATTTCAGGTGAGTATGGTGTATCAATGTAGGGTCATCAATTGTGCTACTCTGGTGGGGAATGCTGATAAGGAAGGAGGAGAAGAGTAGGGGAGATGAGGCGCAGGTAATATGTGAGAAATCTCTGTTTTCCCCTCAATTTTGCTGTTAACCTTAAGCTGCTCTAAAACTGAAAGATTTAATAATAATAACTTTTTAAATATTGGAGAAGACCAAAATATATTGGATTAAAGAGCTAACATAACAGAGTGGTTTTCAAGAAAGAGGTCATACATAGTGTCAACTACTAGTGAGAAATCAGATAAACTGAGGACTAAAAATTGCCTGTTGAATGGACTGATATGATCAGGTGGAAAAAAATTGGAAATGATGAAGAATATAGGATTAAATATATATGTACTCAGTATCATGTTTTCCTAAACTGTTTTACAATACACTTGTGAAGATATTTCCATGTTGTTAAGCATTTTTCTAGTGCAGTGCTACCATAGATTTTTAAATGCATTTTATGTTGTTGGCCATTATAAACAGTTTTATAAGGATCACCCTTATAACTCTGTCTTTATGAATATAATTCTGCCCCTGGGCTATATTTCTACGAGTGTAATTGCTATGTTAAAAGTTGTTCTATTTTTTAAATATGGAGAGTCATAATCACTGGAATGTTATTTCCAAACCATCTGAAATTAAGGCTTCATAGTCTCCTAATTTCTTTCCTTCAAGGAATGAAATAAGTCTAAGTTACTGGTTTCCCTTTGACTACACGTATTGAGGTTGGTCCATACATGCATCTGAGACTATTTTAAGTTGAATCACAATCTAAAACCCTTCCTTTCAGAAAACAATAACATGTTAATGTTTAGTTGGTACTTACTATGTTTCAGGAAATCTTTTATGGGGATAGGTATAGATAGATAAATAGATAAAAATAAATAATACATGGTAGGTAGATACTCATTTAATTCCCTTTTTCATTTTATTATTTCTCTAGATATTAAGCATAGTAGAGTTAGACTATTTTTGCACAGTAGGTTGAGTGAATTCTCACGTTCAATTCCAAGGGAAAAAAAATTAGAGGATATAGCCGAAACCGGTTTGGCTCAGTGGATAGAGCGTCGGCCTGTAGACTGAAAGGTCCCAGGTTCGATTCCGGTCAAGGGCATGTACCTGGGTTGCGGGCACATCCCCAGTAGGAGGTGTGCAGGAGGCAGCTGGTCGATGTTTCTCTCTCATCGATGTTTCCAACTCTCTATCTCTCTCCCTTCCTCTCTGTAAAAAATCAATAAAATATATTTTAAAAAAAATTAGAGGATATAGTCCCAAGTAATGGTGACATTTTATAAGGTGGAACATAGAATTAAGTTAGATTGGAGAAAAGCAGTAGGACCAGCCTGTGTTCTCTATGGACATCCTAAGGTCAGAGAATTATTTGTATAAAATTTTGTATTCTACCATATGTTTCCAAAGTAATATTCTTTTTAATCTTTAAAAAATAAACTATTGAAAAACATGTTATGTTTTCTACTAAGAAGAAGGAGAAGGAATCAGAGGAGGAGAAGAAGGAGAAGGTCAAGAAGAGGAAATGAAGTTGAAGGGAAAGGGGAATTGCTTTACTTGAAATATAGTAATTATAAAGTTAAAAAATTGAAATGGTTTAAGGGATTGAGCAGCATTCTCCAACAAAGAGAAGAGGCTTAGAGTATGAGAGTTTCTTCTGAAAGATCTTATTTCTTTTCCTTGGTGGAGACCAAAGTTGAAAAGCAAACAGATAGATGGCTTTCACTTTTATATCTGCATCCACATCTTTGCATATGGGAAGTTACAATATTAGTGAGAGGGCCATTAGAAGAGCAAAGCAAATAGACCTTTTGGGTGGAATGGAAATAGGTACTAGCAGCTTTTTGCCAACCACTTAAAAAATAGAAGATATTTCTAATACAGTTTGTCTAAAATAAAAATTGAGAAAACTTATTTTAAATACCACCTTAATAAATTAGATTTTAAGGTCTTTATGATAATTATAGGCAAATGATTCTGAGATTAATTCTGAGAGTTACATCTAGTTGATTCATGGTAAAAGGCAGTATTTCTTGGTATGCATCTCATTTTGGTATTATCAAAACTATCTCAGACACATATTCATATCTCTCATCTTTACTTCTTAGGTTTCAAAGTCAGAAATGAAGTAAATGATCATTCTGGACTTTGTTTAACTGTTTTATTTGCTTTTATAGAGAATGCTATTTTTTTTGTGTGTCCCAGGTTTCTGTGTTGGTCAATTGTGCTTCCCATAATTGCTTTCCTCTATAGGAAATTATATATAACACTTAGTAGCCATAGAAAATATAGGAGACCACTAGTTGAGATAATTTTTACTTGTGTGTTAAATGAAGGATTTTGATTAGATGTTTTAATATCTCTTCTAGCTTGAAAATGATATGATTTTTATTTTTTTATCACTTTGCATGCTTTATTTTTTTAAGTATTGCTTTAACACTCTTATGATAAAAGTGCATAGTGTTCCCAGTGTAGAATTTTAGCTTGTTCACACCCCAATTAGACCTCTTAAGGCTTGACTGTCCTGCAATGGAATAGTATTTCAGGTATAAATCATTCAGTAACGGAAATTAGAATGTGGTTTCTGAATCTTATATGTATATATATATCCTGTATAATAAAAGACTCATATGCAAATTTACCAAACAGCAGAACAATTGGTCACTATGATGCACACTAACCACCAGGGGGCAAATGTTCAATACAGGAGCTGCCCCCTGATGTTCAGTGCACTCCCACATGGGGAGTGCCGCTCAGCCAGAAGCCCTGAGCCAGGCTCATGACTGGTGAGCACAGCGGTGGTGGCCAGAGCCTCTCCCACCTCCACAGGAGTGGTAAGGGTCCCCAAACTGTGAGAGGGTGCAGGCAGGGCTGAGGGATGCCTCCCTCACTGCTCCCCCCAAGTGTACGAATTTTGTGCACTGGGCCTCTAGTCTTTATATATTAACACTAACATTACAAAGAAATGTGTGATTACTGCATTTGTCCCATAGCTCAAAATCAGCCCGATCATAATTGTTAATACTTATTTGTATGTTGATAATATTATAAAGACATTTGACTTATATTTTGCATTTCATTAAAAGGGAAAATTTACTGTGGTTTAAATCTCCATTTTTGGTTTGAAATAAAAATAAATTTCTTGTCTTTCATCTCTACATTCATCCTGTGAACATTTGCTGTCAGGGAGTGACTTTCTTACACAGTGATTGTGTTGGTTTGCTTCCAAATTGTGCTTCTGTGAAACTGAATTTGGTTTCATAATTTCAAACAGAATAGAAATAAGATGAATCTTATCTATCCCAAGAAAACTAAATTTGTTAATCCTCTGTGCCACAGAGTTAAATCAAAAGATTCAGACTTTGAGAAATTATAATTCTAGTATCTGGAAACATATTGTTTCTGATTTCCTTTTTCCTTTTCTGCTATGTTACTGACATTTTAAATGACTTGAAGTAAGTAATGTAAATGCACCACTTCCCTTTAGGAAGTATTACTATGGAGCCTCACTGGCATTTGTATGAGGTGTTAATTTTTTGAGAGGCCGTAGATGAAGGGTGCTTTAAAATTACATTTTATTATATATCAAATCTGAAAAAATTTAAGAGTTGAAACATAGATATTTCACTGTATTATTATATAAACCATGATTTTTTTTTCTCACTTCCTTCTCTTCTACCACGTCATTTTGACTTCATGTACTACCTTTGAGGAAAGCATCAGCCCTGTGAAAAGTATAAAGTATGCCACCAGCAAAAAACTTTCTTAGTATTATTCATTCCTGACTACAGAATCATTATTAAGCAAAAGCTAATAATTTTAGAAATTAAACTAGTGATCCTGGAAAAGGTTCTCCATTGAAGAAGTTTCTTGCCGTGATACTTCCTTTGGAAAATCACACCTGTAGAGAGGATGGTGGTATCACTTTTATAACAAATACCTGTCCTTAGTGGTCAACTTTGGTAAATCATAAGCTTCTTGGGATATATGGTTTTGTTAATGATATGAGCCAAAGTTGAATGGCACTGGAATCTGTGTCCTTCTGAGTCGTGTTGCAGGTAGGAGTGAGGAGAACATCAAAAGTAATGGGAAGCATCAAACAGCCCAGCAGCAGCCTCCTTGTCTGCATCCTGTAGTCTGTAGAATTGTGTAATCATATCACACAATTAGAAGAATAGTTCAGGTCTGTGTGTGGTCACTACCCCGTGTGCCTGTCATGTCCTATACCTTTAGGACAAAGTCCTCTTGCTACATAATCAGATGACTTTTTTTTCTCTTTATATTTTATTAACCTGCAGGCACCTCAAACTCAACGTGCTCACTAATCTAATCCTATCCGCCCTCCTAACCTTCACCAACCATGAATCTCCTCTTGCATTCAGTGTCCAAGTGAAGTACCTCCCTCCTGCCTGACTGCACAGGTACTCATCTTTGTGACCTCCTTCTCCCTCTCCACTCACTGCCTTGCCACTGAGCACTGTCAGTCCTTCCTTCTAACTTCCCCTGGAAGGCAGATCAAAGACAGGGGGAGCTCCGGAGCAAGACTTGCTGGCTTCGAACCTCAGCTTTAGCCTTTGGGCAGGCCTGCATTTGAGCCAATTTTCTCTTTAAATTCTAATCTTCTCAACTATAGAGAAATAGAACATGTAATATAGGAATTAATTTTTTTGTGACAATTTGATGAGACAATACAGGGAAAATGCTGGGTCTAGCCTGTGATAATATTCAATACATGTGAGGTGTGTATATCATTAGCCCCACTCTCCATCTTACCCCAGCTCTGCCCTGTAACCACAGGTGTTTCACAGGAGGGCCACTTCAGTTGCTTCCTCATTGACCTCCTGCCTCAAGTCTCCACCAGGAGCCACTCTATTACCACCCTGCAGTCAGAGTGGTCTTTCTAAAATACAAGGGTACTTGTGCACTTCCTGCTAATACCCTCTTCATTGCCTGACACTCCAGCTTTCGATTTCATCTCCTAGAATGTACCATACTCTCTCTTTCTGCCCAGGCTTTCACGTGCATTTCTGTGTCAGGAACATTTTCTTCATGTTCTTCCCCAACCAGGACCAATCCTAAGCATCCTTCCCCTTATTCTCTTTCCCCAATTTTAATTAGGTGCCTCTGCTGAGTGTTTTCCAGCACCAGCATTTATCAGAACACTTTCCTTCCGGTTCTGGGATTTTTTATGAAAACAACCTCCCTCCTGAGACTGTTCTGTTTAGCTTCCATGCCCTGTGCACAGCCTCTGTCTTATACAATGCAGCATTTATCTTATGCGGAATAAATGACCTGCAGGGATAACATAAAATGCTTGCAGTCTTCATTGGACATTCAAAATAGAATTTCCAAAGATGAGTCTTACTGGTATTCTCAGAAACATATACAGACTTGTTCCCAGGAACATGTATGCCCTGTGACCCTGATATTTAAATATGTTGGCGATACCTGTCATGTCAGTTCTTTTTGACATTTTTCTCTTTTTTCAAATGAGAAAGCGAAGGAACAGAAAGTGGTTAAGTGAATTTGAATCATTTATCTAACTGGAAGGCAGTTCTCTTGCCGCTAGTTCACATCATTAGCAAGGAGAGGAGGAAGAAAGGCGCTCCAATTAATATAGCAGGCTGCAGAATCTGAGGAGCCAAGAATACCCCTGCCTTGATGAGCAGATTCGAACCTCAGTGTCTCATTTTTGGCTTTAGGAGTCTGGAAAATGAGAGAGGCAGAAACACCAACAGTGTCGTCCTGTACTGAAAATTGAAAAAAAAAAAAAAATCGCGCCAAATGCAACAGCCTTTGCAAGCACTGGGGAGGAAAAAGAAAACAGATCAGTCTTTTCAGCAATAACGACACATGTATAGAACAGCATTGCATTGACACAAATATATCAATAACACACGTGTTTCAAAGGTGTTCTCCTCCAAAGAGTACTTTTATGTGCTTTAAACAATCCTACAGTGTAAAATAAAAGCTATGTTTGAACTGCACATTATGTATTTTTCCCCTTAAAAACCCACAAACTTGATTTGAGGACAAACTGTATTTTTTAATTACCTAACTAGAAGAGAATATTTTAGATATTTTTTTAGCTCCATTAAATATCAGCTCTGACTAAAAAAGCGTATGCCTAGGTGGGTGTTGATTAATGGTGCTAAGAACACTTTGTGTAGGATTTTATGCTAATTACCCTTTATACCCTAACCCGTGTCAATTTTAACAATCTAAATTAGCATTTTCTCCAAGGACTCAGGAATGTGAGAATTGTGAAATTGGCTCAGTAAGCTGAGTTAGCAGTGAGAAAATTGAGATGTTCTATATTTTTATATTAACATCTGCTGCTTGTTCAAAGCATGGTCCTTTCAAAGTGATGAAGACATCGAAAAAAATGAGAGATGGGAGAGGTACATCATACTTTATTTTTTTTAAATAATAAGTAATATTAAATAATTAAAAATAATAAGTAATATTGGGCATTGTCATCAATGGTTCCATGTAATCATGGCTAGAATAATAGATTTTTGCTATACAATGTCTGAGAAATTGATTGCATAAATGTAGTTACAAATATTTTAGTTTTTGTTATTTTGGCACCTGGGTGATAGAATACACTCTCAAAGACATTTGGTTAAGAAAAAACATTAGCTTAAATTCCAGTAAAAATGAACTTTTATTTTTCAAGTAATTCAAGTAGGAAACACAGGCATTTCCACATGGTGTTTTTATAATAAAACTAGAGGCCCAGTGCACTAAATTCATACACTTGGGCGGTGGGGGGGGGGGGGCCTTGTGGGGGGGGGGGGGTCCTTCAGCCTGGCCTGCGCCCTCTCACAGTCCGGGAGCCCTTAGGGGATATCCGACTGATGGCTTGGTCCCACACCCCGCATGAAGCGGGCCTAAGCCGACAGTCAGACAACCTTAGTGCTGCTGCGGAGGTGGGAAAGGTTCCCGCCACCACTGCTGCGCTCGCCAGCTGTGAATCCGGCTTCTGGCTGAGTGGTGCTCCCCCTGTGGGAACATACTGACCACAGGGGTCAGCTCCTGTGTTTAGCATCTGCTCCCTAGTGGTCAGTGTGCTTATAGTGAACGGTTGTTCTATCGCTGGGTCAAAACCGGCTCTCCGACATCACCGAGGGGTCCCGGATTGTGAGAGGGTGCAGGCCAGGTGGAAGGACCCCACTGGTGTACGCACGATCAGGGTGGGGGAAGTATACAGGAGGTTGGCCAATTAGGGAGGGGCTACGGGAGGGCTCCAGGACGTGTCTGGCCTGTCTCACTCAGTCCTGATCACTGGACCCCAGCAGCAAGCTAACCTACCAGTTGGAGCGTCTGTCCCCTGGTGGCCAGTGCACATCATAGTAACTGGTCTGCCGGTTGACTGTTTGCCCCTGGTGGTCAGTGCATGTCATAGGGAGCAGTTGAGCGGCCTTAGCATATCATTAGCATATTATGCTTTGATTGGTTGAATGGCCAACTGGACAGCCTGACACTTAGAATATTAGACTTTTATTATACAGGATGCCTAATCTCTTCAAAGAGGAAGATTTATAATAAACTACCTCTTAACACATTGCATACCGCATAGAAATCTCTAAGACATACGCCAGGGACTGCACGTTTTTGGTCAAACTGCACATTATTTAAATCATCATAACTACAGATCATAATGCACTTTAGGTGTTGTTTTTCAATAATTATAACACTTTTATTTACAAAAACAATTAAACAATTAAAGTTCCTAGTACTTTTTTAACGTTTGGTACTGCGTAAAACATTTTCCTCTATAAAGAGGGACCAAACAAAATTTACATAAGTATCTAGATTCACTCCTTTTTCCATGGGCGTGAAAAACGAGAACACTCGTGAGCGGTCCTTAACAGATGGCGCTCGAAACACGAGAAAACTCCTGAGCAGTAAAGACTATTTGAATGACCAAAATACAATGTAACTGCAATGCTTTATGGGTTCATGCAATCTTACAGTTTTTCGTAGATTGACCTGCATGGTTTCCACCCATGAGATCGCTTCATTCAATGTGGACAAGACAGTGTGTTGACATCTAAGGCCCATAACAGATGGTGCGTGAAAAACGAGAAAACTCGTGAGTGGTCCTTAACAGATGGCGCGAGCAACACGAGAGCTCATGAGCGGTACGAAAGGTGTTAAAATGGGATGTGGAATTAGACATTTAGAAAGCAAACAAAATAGTTGTCAACTGCATGGAGAAGAATATTCATTACCTTAATGATCTATTCCAGGTTTTGGAGTTTACCCAAATTTCTTGTTATTATCATAATCTATAAGACCTAAGATATATACCACAATGTTAAGGTGTCATTTTATTTGAAGAAAAACTTTTCAGCTTCAGAAGAGTATTCAGGTGCTATGAAGTCAGGTGTAGAGCCAAGTAATTGCTTTGTTGTGAGCATATTATTGATGAAATCTAAACCATAGAATAATTCTCAGTTCAAGGTTGAATGTGCCCAAAACACTGACTTATTCCCCAAATCCAAAATCTGTTACTGCTGACAGTTAAGAGTTGATACCTGGATGCAGATTGGTTTGGATTATTAATTAGTTGTTCTAGTTTCCCTAACATTCTGGGGAATACTTAAATGGTGGATCAAGACTTTTGTATATCCCACCAAGTTCTAGTATTACAAACAAATTTGAGAGGGAACAGCTGCCTCCCAAGACACTAGCCTAAGGACTGCTCAGAGAGACTGCAGGGGAGCATCTGCAGGCTACTGTCTGCTTAAAATGTCCTAGAGAATCTACTGACTCAATGAGAGTATGGAGGGCAGGCTCTGTATGGAAGTGGGCAGCACACTTGAGCAATGGTCAGTTGTGTTGCATTCTGGCATTCCTCATTTGCTTTTCCTTCTCAACCAATAACTTGCTATTCAACGCCTCTATTCTTGATACTCCATAGGCAGAATTGTGCTCCTTGGGATCTTATACATTCCATAATTATGCCATTTAGGCATTTGAAAGAGATGTATTAAAGTCAAATGGTTGTCATTGATCTCATGAGAGCATTTTGAAAGTGATATCTGCTTCTTACTTATTTTACTTTCCCAGAGTCTATACAGAGTATAAATTTGTTTTTGAATGAATGAAAGACAGAATGAATGAATAAATGAATGAATGAATGAATGAATGAACTTAATTTCCTTCTACCAAGGTCTTGGCAAGCTAAAATGCATGTGGTATCTTTTTTTACTTATGTGCTTGGGGGCTGCTAGGTATTCCAATAGTAATGAGTTTGGCCTCTATTCATTCTTTCATTAAAATAAAGCAGGCTTCCTGCCAAACCTAACTTTAATCTTAAAAATCTCTGTCTTCAGAATAAACTTTTGCCCTCTCTCCTAGCCAGAAAAACTTCAATCATTTTGCTTTTATTTTGAGGAAGAGCCGTGCTATCATTTTTCATATATAAAGATTTCAAAACCTCCAGGATCTTATTAAAAACTGGATCATAGACTTTGTAGGGGATTTGAAAACAAGATCATCCACAAATAAATACCAAAATACTACTTACTGCAGTTATCCTAGTTAGGCATGAGAAATTAAATTTTTATTACATACACAAGAGATTGATACCTATACATGCCTAATGGCCTGAAAAATGCAGCGAAATGACTGAATTACTCAGAATGCCACATATATCTAATGAGGAAAAGTTGCACATTTTTCATCATTTTTTAGTAATATAAACTATATTCAGAACTGTACAAAGTGTTGCCTTCATTGCTTTCATTGAAGCCTCTACACGTCTGAAGTCTAAGCTATTTCTTGCAAACTTGATCTTTATTAAATATATGTGATTTACGTTCTGTAGGCTTGAGAAAGGTCAAATTAATTTCATCGTAGTTTCACTTTCCACTGGCATCTGTTATGCAGCATGGTACCGCTGTTACAAATAAGGCTTCCTCCTAAGTAACAACATGGTGTCTTACATTATATTCAGCACCATAAAAAGATCCCAGCTTCCATTCTAATCAGGCTCTTTGTCCCTGGCATGTCACATATGACCCTTTTTGAAGTTTGTTCTACTGTCTTTATACTCCCAGGCATTATACATCAAAAATTGATTTATAAGAAATAAACTCAAAGAACAGCACGGAAAACCATACACTCACTAATAAGATACAAGGAATTGCAAGCGTGAACTGGATTGGAATACTCCATGCCCCTATGTACAAAACTTGTGGTTTTCTAGAAGTCCACCTTTCTCAGTTACCTGTGCCTATCTACTGTAACACATCTGCTTTGCGTAAAACCATTAAAAGCTATTGAAACCAAATAAAACGTCAAAACACTTGGTGGGTCGGCTATGAATGATACAAATGCAAGGTTTCTATACTTGGGAGTTTAATCAACAAAATCTCAAAGTGGTGGGTATCAAACTTTAAAAAGCTGTTTGCAAGTAAATAGTGAGAAATAGAGGAATTGGCTCTTGCTGGATTTTTTTAAAAACTCCAAATTAGTTTTTCTTTTATAATTATGTTATTTTTGCATCATATTTTCTTCCTGGTTGTTGTATTAATATAGATAAATTATGAAATATTTTTCCTTGTAGCAATTTCATCATTTTACAAAACGTTTGCCCTTTCTAAATATTTTCCAAGAGACTGTGTTGCCTGTTTTAGTATCAAGACACATTATTTGAAAACAATGTCAATTTTATCTTTTTTCCTCTCATTTTGTTAAATCCAGTGCCTAAACAACCAGAAAAATAAAGGCTAGTATTAAGTACAGGTGTTTGGTTCTTGTTCCTGACTGTGAATAAAATATATCAGTAAATATACATTATACTTGTTACTTTAGATAACTTTTTAAGGAATAATTTTTAAATCACTTCCTTTTATTTCTATATGCTGTCTTTCTATTCCTATTCTATTCTGAATTCCTCTATTCCTATATGCTAAATTAAGAATTTTTCAAGTGCCTTTGAAAAATTATTTTAACAGTGTATTATTTTCCCTATGACCAAAGACAAGAGTAAACTATAAAAGCAATAATACAGAAAGAACAGAAATATGTATAGGGTAGAGAGGACTACCTGGGCAGGAATGGTGGTTGTCAGGAAAACCTCCGTTCCATGATTACTTAGATGCCTACTTTTTTAAAAAAAACTTAATTTATTGGGGTGACATTTGTTAATGAGATTAACCTTACAATTTGAAATTAATAGAAATAATGTCTAATTTTCCTGGACATGCTCCCTTTACTTTGATTGGGCCTCAGATGGACTAGAGGGAGACAAAATTAAAAGGGAAAAATCAGGAAAGTCTTGTATAATAAAATTGTGTTGATGTATGGAACTCAGAGCCCAGAAATGAGAATGTCTCAATAACACCAAAAAGTACCCAAAATATCTATATATACCACATACCTAACATCATAGCTATGCTATATGCAGGAATAATGTTAAATGGAATGGATTTCTGGAGCACTATGTCCATTTTTGAGGAAAATAATTCAATTGCAACTAGAAGAAGAAGAAGAAAAAAAGGATCTTTGAGATATGATGTGTCTTGAGAGTTGAATTAGTTTCCTAGAAAGACACTTTGTCATGCTTTTGGGTACTTTTAACCATTCCCAATTATTTTCATGCCCAACAGACACTATAAACCGAAGAAGGTAATTTTTATTGCCACTTGGCCAAAGCCTCATGTAATTTGCTGAAACTGCCTGTGTCTTCATTTCCTCAAAATAAGGGGCCTTAATCCTGCTCTTCTCAGGAACAGTGGAAGTTATTTAGGATTCTTAGAGCACCACTTCAAGGAAGATTCTAGAGAAATAAAAAGAACAGGAAAAACATTAGCAACCCACTTACCAGACTCTATGTAGGACTTCTTTACTAAACTTCTCAAGATTCTACAGTTTTGGACTTAGAATATTTTTCCATCAGTTTTTCTGGTCAACTTTGTTAGGGATGTACATTTCTATTTATATGCACACTCAGACTGTCTAATCTCATGTGTCTAAAATTGATAAACGTGGATACAAATTTGGGAAATACATGAAGAATAATAGCATGGGTGTAATTCTGGTATCCTAAAGTTAGTCATGTGTAAGAATATAGCCAAAGTTTCAATATAAAAGTATTTGGCTCTGTCCATAAACAAGTCTTTTTTTTTTTTTAAGTAAATCACTTCTGTTATTTACTAAATGAAAATTAATTTGACTCTAGCACCCCATCCCTACTAGTTTTAAAGGACATTCTATCTTAGTAATTATTGTGGCTTTCTCTTCCTACCAAAGGTCAGACTGTAAGCCCAATAAAGGACCCAAAAATGGAAAGTGAATGAAATTTCCAGTTCTTTATGCTTTCTGCTGACATACTTTTTCCCCCAACAAATATTTTAGAACACATGAGTAGACAGCATAGAACTTAAGTGCAAATTCTTCTAGACTTTGAATCTAAACTATTGCACAAAATAACTGGGAAACCTTGGGAGGGTTACTGAATTTCTCTTTTCTCAGTTTTAGTTAAGATAGCCCAATGGCACACTGTGAAAGTTAATAAAAGTCTCTCCTATGGGCAGAGGCCTTGTCAAGAGAAGGGGTGGCTTGTTTTCCTGGAAAAGCTAGGAAAAATATCTCTAAATATGTGAGATTAGAGAGGGAAACAATAAAAAGAGCGTCTTTTTGATGAAGAGAAATGAGGATATTGTGTCAGACAGAAGAGGACAAGGCAAAACTTGATGTGAAAAAAGATTATAAATAGAATTAGAATAAAGGGCCCTGGGGTGAGTGTGGAGAAATAGGTAGGAGCCAGATTGTGTACAGACTTTAGATAATGGTTGTAATTTTACTTTCTTTACATGTATTTATATTTTTAATTTTATTTTTCAATTTATGTTGGAATTTAATATTATTTTATATATTAGTTTCAGAAGTACAGCATAGTAGTTAGACAATTATATAATTTACAAAGTAATCCCCCTGATAATTAAAATGCCCACCTGACACCATTCATAATTATTATAACACTACTAACCCAGTGCATGAAATTCATGCACATTAAAAGGGAATTAATTGCCCTGAACGGTTTGGCTCAGTGGATAGAGCATCGGCCTGCGGACTCAAGGGTCCCAGGTTCAATTCCGGTCAAGGGCATGTACCTTGGTTGCGGGCACATCCCCAGTGGGGAGTGTGCAGGAGGCAGCTGATCAATGTTTCTCTCTCATCGATGTTTCTCTCTATCCCTCTCCCTTCCTCTCTGTGAAAAATCAATAAAATATGTATTTTTTAAAAAGGCAATTAATTAGCGGAGATATTTAAATATTGCTATTTGCCCATTCTCTATAATAGAAGTGTGAGAGATGAAAGGAAATTAGTAAAATGTATATGAAAATAATATATAAATTTATTAATAAAT
>NW_006287680.1:411694-415110 GCF_000327345.1 Myotis davidii
GTTCCTGTGTTTTGGCCAGGATCAAGCCTCGGACTAATGGAAGGACAGAGTCCTCTCATTGCCACGTGCAAGTCCCAGCTGGAGGGCAAGGCCCTCCCAACACAATTAGAGCCAATGGCTGTGGTTGTAAGCTTGAACCTATGGTCCAAACACGTGGCCCATGTGCCTGAGTGATGTGGGCTTGATAGAGTTCAGGTGCATGTACTTGAGTAGGATTGAAACCCACGAGAATGTTGTAAACATCTTGACCACGCCCTTACTTTGCCTGGTAGCATCTGCTATAAAATAAAGGCATGGCTATGGGCGTGGTTGCTGTCTCTCAGAGAAGCAGTGTCCCACCAAGACCCGGCTTTCATTTTCTTGTCTGTCTTTTCTAAGCCTTTCAGCCACCCCCACTCAGGTTCACCCTTGGCTGTGCTGGCATGGCACAATTTAGAAAGATATAATGCCTCCACGCTCCCAGGATGGGTTCCTGCCTTGAACCCCGCCCTTACAGGAAACAGCTCCAGGAAACAGCTTGGGGGAGGGTGCAGCCGTTGCCAAGACAACCTTTACAGGACTGACTTCCTTCTGCTTGGTCGCAGTAGTTGTGGTCGTGATGAACACCACCCGTGGTTTTTATATAAGTAGATTAACTATATTCCCTGTACTGCACTTTACATCCCCATGACTCTTTTATAGCTGCCAATTTGTACTTCAATTACTCCCGTTAGTCTTCACCCAGTCCTCCAACCCCCCTTCTCTCTTGCAACCATCAGGTTGTTCTCTGCCTCTATGAATCTGGTTTTTATTTTGTTCTTTAGATTTCCCATACAAGTGAAATTACATGGTATTTGTCTTTCTCTGTCTGACTTATTTCATTTAGCACAATACCCTCAAGGTCCATCCATGTTGTCATAATTGGTAGATTTCATTCTTTTTTATGGCCATGTAATATCCATTGTCTATATGTACCACCACTTCTTACCCACTCATCTATTAATGGGCACTTGGGCTACTTCCATATCTTGGATGTTATAAATAGCACTGCAATGAACATAGGGGTGTGTATTCTAATTTTGTGAGAAATGCAAATTAAAACCACAATGAGCTTTCACCTTAACACCTGTCAGAATGGCTAGTATCAATAAATCAACAAACACTTGCTAATGAGGATGTGGAGAAAAGGGAACCCTGCTGCACTGTTGTTTGGAATGAAGATTGGTACAGCCATTATGGAAAACAGTATGAAGGTCCTTCCAAAAATTAAGAATGGAACTGCTTTATGATTGTAATTTCACATGAGAAGAGGACTTTAGAAGTTTTGAAAGGAAAATGATATGACCTAATTTACATTAAAGAATAAAATTTATTTTGTAGAGTAGGTTGAAGGAAAGCCAGCATGGAGGACATTAGGAAGCTATAGCAGAGTATAGAGTGGCTGGTCTAGGGTAGAAGCAGTGAAGATGACAAAAGTGGAGAGAATGCATCTGAGAGGCAGAAATGACCAGTTTTGCTAAAAGGTTGATTGAGGAGAGGACTGGTGGGGTGAAGTAAGGGAGGAATCAAGGATGACTCCTAGCTAGTCATAATTGTTACTAAACAGGCCTCAGGATTGAGACCATCAGAAAAACATCCTTTTGTTGGGAGGGGATTTTGAAAAAAGTGTTCCACTAGCAAAGCATCTTTATTGTTTAAACCTAGAAGGGACAATTGAAGCTGGAAGTATCATTTCAGGGGCCTTTATTCCGGTAGACAAAGTAGATAGCTGCAACCTAGTATCCATATGGAAATCAGCTCAACTCCTGACTTTGAGGGGTATAGATGCATTGGATTATTTAGTGTGTCCTCAGTGGCATCTCCTTTTTTCCCCCTGAGCCCAAGGCAATCTCTTAAATTATCCCCTCAGAGCATTTTGTCTATAATTTTCTATCAGTTTTAGACCTATAGCATTTTATTTTCCCTCTGAGCAAGTCCCTGAAAATGTTCATTCATTCAGTAATTATGTAGCTCATCATTCAGTAATTATGTAAATCATTCTAGTTCATCATAGACTGCCCACTCTGGGCTCTGCAGTGTACTTATTAAGTAAAACCAGGCACGTTTCCTGAACCACATCCCATGCTTATACTCTAGAAAAAAAAGGTAGAAATCATTCCAATAGTAAGTGGTATAAAGGAAAGGTATTTGGCATTAGGAGAACATTTAATCCACTGATTTGAGCAGCATGAGATGCCAGGAAAGGCTTCTCTGTGGAAGTCGTATTTGAATTTTGCCATATTTTAAATCTAAAGAGATGCCCAAATGTAAATTATGCACAGTTGAAACAAGGGAATTCAAAGCTGCGTGTTTCTGGAGTCAAGTTTTGTAGTCACCACTAAATAATCATAGGATGGCAGTCTAATTGAGTAGGTTACTTAGCAGCTATGGATTGTGGCTTTACTCTTAAGCTGCGTGCTTTTGAGCAATGGACTTAAATTGTCTCAGGGTCCTTTATCCATCTCTAAAAAGAGACAAGGGTTGGCTTCAGAACTAAATGAGATAATATGTAAAAGGCTTAGCACAGAGCTCAGGAATTGTGGATGCAGGATAAATTGTAGTTTTCTTCCCCCCTTTGTAGAACTGATGTTCATTCACTAATTTACTCAACAACTACTTATGAACTCCTGCAAGATGCTCATCCCCATGGAAGCAGGGTTCTGTGTGTCCATTTTAGAATTCTCAGCAGAGAACAGTGGCTGGATTCTCCTCATATCTGTTCAATACATATGCTTAACTCTCTATTTGCTTTAATGGGACAGAGTCAGGCACTCATACGGAGGGTGGCATCTTAAAATGCAGAGAAGCAAAAGTAAAGCACTTATTTCTAAAAGAAAAATCATAACAACAAATGGAAAGTTGATACTTTAAACAGGCCTGGGATATGAGAAAACCAGTAGAGTTGTTGCTACACACAGCTAAATTGCCCTGCTTTTGTTAACTATGTGGACTTGATTTTAAGCTTCATTTGAAATACTTCTTAACATGATTTCTGGTTCTGAATCAGCTGGCAGGGTACCTCTGGACCTGCCATGCTATTATCTTTTCTATACTTACTGATTTTTAAACATTCTCAGAAAATGAGACCCTTTTCTTAATATTTCTATAAATACTGGTCATGATGTTTTATTGTGTCCACTTTATTCTTTAGCTGAACTATTTTCAATTCTTTTGAGTGAGATTAAGCAAGAACATTGGAGAAGAGGGACAGGGAAATAAAACCAATGTTTGTCATGGTGACCATTTTCTAAGAAGAAGTCATATTAAGTACATATAAGAAAAAGGTTATGCAGCACCAATCTAATCTAATAAAAGACAAACATCCAAATTGACCATACCTTTGCTACACCTTAAGCCATGCCCACAAGCCAATCAGAGCAACTATATGCAAATTAACC
>NW_006287680.1:415157-426533 GCF_000327345.1 Myotis davidii
CCACTGAAGACAACAAAGTTTCACTTATAGAAGATAAATAAACCCCAGATACCTGCTTTCAGCCGGCCATGGCCATGTAGATGGAGCAAGCAGGAAGCCAAGCTTCCCGCCTGCCACAGGGTTCTGAGCTCCACTGAAGGCTACAAAGTTTAATTATAGAAGGTAAATAAATCCGAGAATAAAAAAGGAAAAAAGGAGAGGCTAGGAGCTTCCATCGCCGGAGGGCTGGGCCCGTCTGAAAACAGACCTCAGCCCCTCACCCAGACTGGCCAGGCACCCCCGTGGGGACCTCCACCCTGATCCGGGACACCCTTCAGGGCAAACCAGCCAGCCCCCACCCATGAACCAAGTCTCTATCCTCTATAATACAAGGTTAATATGCAAATTGACCCTAACAGCAGAACGACTGGGAATGACTGGTCACTATGACACATACTGACCACCAGGGGGCAGACACTCAATGCAGGAGCTGCCCCCTGGTGGTCAGTGCACTCCCACAGGGGGAGCTCTGCTCAGCCACAAGCCAGGTTGATGGCTGCCAGTACAGTGGTGGTGGTGGGAGCCTCTCCTGCCTCCTCAGCAGTGCTAAGGATGTCTGACTGCAGCTTAGGCCTGGTTCCTGCTGGCAAGTGGACATCCCCTGAGGGCTCCTGGGCTGCCAGAGGGTTGTCTGATTGCCAGCTTAGGCCCAATCCCCCAGGGAGCGGGCCTAAGCCAGAAGGTGGCCTAAGCCCGAGGGGTCCCAGACTACAAGAGGGCACAGGCTGGGCTGAGGGACCCCTTCCCCCCAAGTGCACAAATTCTTGTGCACTGGGCCTCTAATTCTTAAAATAAAAAGAAACAAAATTTTAAGGGAGTAAAGGTGGCATCTGAGAGGATGGCTTTCACCCAGTTTGTAGTTTTACAATCTAGGTTTTGTATGCAGTATATTTGGTTACTTTCATAGTTACATGATGATAACGAGATATATATCCTTATAGATTAGTCAAGTGTTCCTAAAGTCTAAAGTTTCCACTGCAGTGACCTGAGGCTCTTTTATTTGATTTTACCCCTCAAGAAAGTGGAGATGAAATCGAGAGCACTTTCCTTCAAATGCTCTTCAAAATGAATGTTAAATCTCTATTTCTTTGGCTGAAAACACTTTGGGGCTTCCTCATTTAGTCTTTTCTTCAAAATATGGAGGTAAAATCAGGTACAGTATTTGAATAGTCAATATATAATCATGCAAACATGGGTGCTAAGCCCTTGAGTTCTATGTTCCAAAGTGCCCACATATATTACTGACTACTCCAGTGATATCCAAATGGAGCGTGGGCTTCCCAGGATGTACACTGAATGATTCATCTGGATTTGGAAAACTTTTTAAAGTTCTTTTTAAAGGACATTAAAATTAAAGCATAATTTGCATCCATAGAAATGTACTCGTGTAGTTTGATTCGTTTTGACAAATGCATATACTTGTGAAACCCAGACACCTACCGAGGTGTTAATATTTCCATCACTCAACACAGCTCCCTTATGCCCATTTTCACTTAGATATATCCCATCTCAAGCAACCACTTTGCTAAAGTGTATGAGGGTAGATTAGTTTGGTCTGATTTCAAACCTCAATCTAAAAGAAACATAGACTCTATGTCCTTTGTGTTTTGCTTTTTTATCAAAGCATAATTTTTTATAGTCATCACTGCTGTTGCATGTCTTCATAGATTTTTCCTTATATTGCTGAATAGAATTCCATAACATGCCTTGACTTGGTCACATATACAAAGTGTTCCAAAACATGTGTATATGCTGTAACAGCTGATAGCTCAATTTATGTTTCTTTCTTTTCAGACAGACTAAGCTTTGAGCGAAGGAAATTCAACCAAAATGCTACTAAAAGTTTGAAAATGCGGTTGAAATACAAACACTGGCTTTATAATTATTCAGAGTATGTGTACATTTGGAGGGCCACAGAGTGTCCCAAAACTGTATATATACTTTAACAGCTGAGAACTCACTTAATTTTCACTCCTTTTCAGATTTAACTGATTTGAAATAATGGGTGAAGACAGACTAAGCTTTGAACAAAAGAAATTTATTTACTAGACTTTTTTTATGGGGATACATGAATATAAAGTTGACAGTATAAAACTGGCAACAATTGATGAATTGAGGGTGCACACATACCGAATGAAATGATTCTTAATGTTTGTGATTCCATTGCTTCTCGTTATCAACAGTGCCTGGACCAGAATGGTCATCAGTTTGAAAACTGGGGTTGACAAAAAAATGATTTATTTCTGTAGACTCTTTTAAATTTTAAAAATTAACAGTATCTTAATAAATGCTGACTTTATAATCATTCGAAGTCTGTATATATTTTGGGCACACCCTATATATTAGTGTTTGAGCCTGCCATTTTGTTCTCTGATTTTAGTTTGGCATATCTGCTATTTATTCCTTTGTTTTCTCTTTTGTCTTCCAATGGGTGAATTAAGGTTAGTTTTAAAATTCTACTGTATGTCCTCTCTGACTTTTTTTAAAATTTGAAAATAATTATAGATTCACAGAAACTTAAAAAAAAGATCCTGTGTAACCATAACTATAAGATATTCAATAAGAACATCTTATATAACACAAAATTAAAACCAGAAAATGGACATTAGTCAATCCATAACCTTATTCAGATATTACTACCTGTGTGTGTGTGTAGTCCTGTGAAACTTTATCACATATGTAGATTAGTTTAGCCACCTCCACATTTAAGACACAAAACTGTTCTTTCACCACAAATATCCCTCATGCTACTCCTTCATAGTCAAATCCATCCTTCCACTTCTCCTTAACCCTAACCCCTGCAAGCATGACCATGTTTTGATATTTCAAGAATCTATACCAATAAAAGGGTAATACGCTAATTAAACCAGGTCAACTGGACATCTTCCAGTCATCCTGCCTTCCTTCCGGACAAAGCCACGGTGGCAGGGGCTGAGACAGGGGCGGTTAGGGGTGATCAGGTCAGCAGCGGGGAGCAGTTAGGGGTGATCAGGCTAGCAGGAGAGGGCAGTTAGGGGTGATTAGTCTGGCAGGGGAGGGCAGTTAAGGGCAATCAGGCAGGAAGGCAGGTGAGTGGTTAGGAGCCAGCATTCCCAGATTGTGAGAGGGAAATCCAACTGCTGATTTAGGCATTGGGCCTAAACCAGCAAATGGACATCCCCCGAGGGGTTCCAGATTGGTGAGGGTGCAGGCCAGGCTGAGGGCCCCCCCCTTATGCACGAATTTCATGCACCAGGCCTCTAGTCCTATATAATAAAAGCCTAACATGCTAAGTGTTCAGTCTACTGGTAGTCCGTTCAACCAATCAAAGCATAATATGCTAATGATATGCTAAGGCCGCTCGGGATCCCTTGCGGGATGTCGGTGAGCTGCTTTTGACATTATCTCACAGGCCAGGCTGAGGGACCTCACTGGTGCATGAATTTGTGCACCAGGCCTCTAGTATTATATAAATTAAATGACACAGTATGTAACTTTTTAAAATTTGACATTTTTTCATTCCACATAATTTTGTTAAGGTCTATTCACATTGTTATTCTATCAATAGTCCATGCCTTATATTACTGAGTAACATGGATGTGCCACTGTTTATCCATTCATCCTTTGAGGGACATTTGGACAGTTATCAGGTTTTAGCTGTTATAAATAAAGATGCTCTGAACATTAATGTACAAGGTTTTGCATAGACATAAATTCTCATTTCCTGGGATAAATGTCCAGAAGCATAATTGCTAGGGTCTATGGAAAATGAAAAACTGCCAAACTATTTTCTAGAGTGGCTGTGCTATCATATATTTCTAGCAACAATATGGGAAATAAGATTTTTCACATTCTCACTAGCATGTGCTGCTAATGTTACAAAAAAATAGCTGTTCTAATATGTGTTTTGTGATACTCCATTGTTGTCTTAATTTGTATTTATCTAATGGCTAATGATGCTGAACATTTTTGGTGCTTACCTGCCATCTGAATATCCTGCTTGGTAAGATGTCTATTCATGTATTTTGCCCATTTTATAATTGTATTTACTTGTTTCTACTGTTTTATTCTGAGATTTAAATGTATATTCTAGATATGAGTCTTTTCTCAGATATTTGGTTAGCAAATATTTTATTCAAATCTATAGTTTTTCTCAATTATCATAACTTGGTATGTCTTAGAGCTAAAGTTTTAAATATTTATAATATTCAATTTATTTTTTTTCTTTAATGGCTCATGGTTTTGATGTCATGTATTTGAACTCTACTAACTCATAGATCCTAGAGATTTTTTATTTTTTCTTCTAAGAATTTGATAATTTTATGCTTGACTTTTAAATCTAACATCCATTTGTAATTAATTTTTGTAATAAAATGATGAGGCTTAGGTCAAGACTTATTTATTTATTTTTGCTTGTAAATATCCATTAGCTTAAGCACCATTTGTTAAAAAGACAATCCTCCCTCCCTTGAATTGCTTTTGTCCTTTTGGCAAAAGTCAGTTGACCATGTATGTGCAGGTCTATTTATGGTTTCTCTATTCTGTCCCACTGATCTATCACTCCACCAGTATTACACTGTTTTAATTAATGTAGTTAGAGTAGGCTCCATTTACTGTGGTTTCACTTTTCTTAGTTTCAGGTACCTGCAGTCTATTCGAGTCTGAAAGTATTGAATGGAAAATTCCAGAAATAAGAAGTTTTCATTTGCATGCTGTTCTGAGTAGTGTGATGAACTCTCATGCCATCCCACTGGGAAGTGAATTATCCCTTTGTCCAGAGTATCTGTGCTGTGTGTGCTACTTACCCATTAGTCACTTAATGGGCCTGCAAGATCATAAGATTTACTGTTACAGTAATGTAATGACTCCAAAGCACAAGAGTAGTAATGCTGGCAATTTGGATATCCCAAAAAGAACCCATAAAGTGTTGTTTGTTTTTATTTAGTGAAAAGTTAAGTACGGTACAATAAGATATTTTGAGAGAGACCAGATTTATATAACATGTATCATAGTATATTGCTCTAATTGGTCTATTTAATTTAATTTATTTTTATATGTTTTTATGAATTTCAGGGAGTGGAAGGAAGAAGGAGAGATAGAAAATCAATTCTTAGAGAGAATCATTGATTGGCTGCCTCCTGCATGCCCCTTACTGGGGATAGAGACAGTAAACCAGGCATATGCCTTGATGGGGAATTGAACCATGACCTCCTGGCTTAGGGGTCCACACTCAACTACTGAGCCACACAGACTGGTCTGGTCTATTTTATTATTAGTTACTAGGGGCCCAGTTCGTGAATTCGTGCACCTTGAAAGGAACTGTGGGCTGCAAGGCTGCGATGAGCACAAGGGCAGTTCTCGGCCCATCCTCTGCACCCCTGCCCGGCCCCTTCTGCCGTGGTCCCCAGTCTCCTGTCTGCCGGCAGCCCCACTCCCATCGCCACCTCTCCCACATGCTGACAGCTCAGACCCTGCTGGCACCCGCTGATGGGGTGGAGCAATTGGGGCCAGCTCCAACAGTGGGTGCAAGTGGTGGCTGCTGAGCCAATCGCCCCTCAGGAGCATGGGGAGGTGGAGAAGCCCTCAAGGGTGATCAGGGCTGGCATCTGCTGCTTGCACCCACTGATGGTGCTGAGCAATCGGGAACAGCACCAGGAGCTGGCAGCAGGTGGGAGTGGCAGCTGCAGCTATGGGTGCAAGTGAGGCCAATTCCAGCAGTGGATGCAAGCAGTGGCTCTGGCACCAGCAATGGGTATGAGTGGGGCAGTTGCCAGCTACAGGTGCAAGAGGCAGCTGCTGGCCCTGATTGCCCCTCAGGAGTAGGGGAAGGTGAAGCCCTGAGGGGAGATCAGATTTGGCACCCACCACTTTCATCCACTGATGGCGTTGAGCGATTGGGGCTGAGGCCAGCGCTGGGCACTGACAGTAGGTGCGAGCAATGGCTCCAGTGCCAGCAGCGGGTGTGAGTAGGGCCAGCGCTGGCATCAGGTGTCCCAGTGCATGAAATTTGTGCACATTAAATGGGAATTAATTACAGAAAATATTTTAATATTGCTATTTTGTTTCCATCTCTCCATCCCAGTATCTCCCAGTCTCTGTCTCTCTTTGTTTTTCTCAGCAGTGCTCCAGGCTTCCCTGCCTCCCTCTCTCCATCTTCCTCTATCCTGGCTGGGAGGGGGTGGGGCCAGTGGGGGAAGCTCCACCCTCTGCCCTCCCTGGGGCATCATTCTGAGAGATGCTCTGAGAGCGAGCTGGGAGGGAGGGAAAGAAAGGGAGAAAAGGCTGTGAGCTGGTGGGCGCTGTGTGTGCCTTTGTGGTTGTGAGTGTGAGTGCCAGCCCCGCCTCCCTCGGCCCCGGCCCCGCTGCCACAAGTCCCGACCCACCAGAGCCTGCTGCGTGCACAGCCTGGGCATTAGGTTGAGCCTTTGATCATTTCAGATGTGACGGACCCTGGCTCTTTATATATATAGATTGTTAATCTCATACTATAACTAATTAATAAGTTAAACGTTATCATACGTATGTATGTATAGGAAAGAACAGAGTAGGCATAGTACTATCCTTGGTTGCAGGAATCCACTGGGGTTTTGGATTATATCCCCTGCCAACAAGGGGGGACTAGTGTATTTATACCTTGATATTAGGTTCTCCGATTCCTCTTATTTTCTTATATTTTCAAGAGTTTTATTTATTTTAGTTGTATTGTCTTTCCATGAGAAATTTCAAACAAATTTGCCTAGATCTAAAAAACTATTTTGTTGAAATTGTGATAGGAATGAATACATCAGTTTGGAAGATAATTGACATACTATGCTTACTTTTCAATCTATGGACATGTTATGTCTCGCCATTTATTTACATGTTCTATAATTTTTTCCTCAGCATTTTATAGTTTTCAGTATACCAGCTTTGTACATGGTTTGCTAAATTTATAACTAAATATTCCTTTATTCATCTTTTCAGAAAATAGCTTTTAAGTATTTTTTTTCTTTTTTCGGTTTGATTCTTATTCCACTGATTTATACTACAATTGTTATTATTTCTTTTTGTGTGCGTACTTGGGGTTTATTTTGCTTTTATTTTTTAGTCACTTAAGATGAAAGCATAGATTATAATTTTTAATTTTTTTCTATTATAACCATTTAGTATAATGCATTTTCCTCTCAATATTGCATTAACTACATTCCACAAGTTTTATTCAGCTCTATACATGTTTTATTTCCTCTGACACTTCCTCTTTGACCTGTGAATTAATTAGCTTACCATTTGGGGCTATTATGAATAAAGATGCAATGAACATTAATGGACATCTGCATGCAAAAAAAATGACTCTAGACACAGACCTTATATCTTTCACAGAAATTAGCTTAAGATGGCTTGTAGGCTTAAATGTAAAACACAAAATTATAAAACTTCTAAAGAGTAACATATTGGGAGATTTTGATGGCTGTGGGTTTCACAATGACATTTTAGATACAACACCAAAAGCATGGTTCATGATGAAAAAAATAAGCTGGACTTCATTAAAATTGAAAACCTCTGCTCTGCAAGAGACATCATTAAGAAAATAAAGACAAGCCATATAATGGGAGAAAATATTATCAAAACACATATCTAATAAAGTATTGGAATCCAAAATATACAAAAAAAAATCTTAAAATTCAACAAGAAAACAGCTCAGTTACTGAAATGAGCAAAACATCTGAATCCCACCTCCTTCAAAGAAGACATACAAATGGCAAATAAGCAGTGAAAAGATGTAACACATCATATGTCAACAGGGAATTTAAAATAACAATGAGATAGCACTATACATCTATTAGAATAGCCCAAATCCTGCATGCTGACAATACAAAATGCTGATGAGGATGTGGAGCCAAAGAAACTCTCAGTAATTGGTGGGAATGCAAAACAGCCATTTTGGAAGACAGGTAGGCAGTTTCTTACAAAACTAAATATAGTCTTACCAGATAATACAGCAATCATGTTTCTAGGCATTTGTCCAAATGAGTTGAAACTTAGGGGGTCTACATGAAAATTTACACACAAATATTAATAGCACCTTTATTCATAATTTCCAAAACTTGAAAGCAACTAAGGTGCCCTTCAGTTGATGAATGGGTAAGTAAACTGTGGTAGATCCACATAATGAGATCTATTACTGAAGGCTAAAAATAAATGAGCTATCAATTCAAGAAAAGATATGTAGGAACTTTAAATGCATATTGCTAAAATGAGAGAAGCCAGTCTGAAAGGTTTTCTCCAGTGCCCCATCTGAGATATATATATATATATATATATATTGCATCATTCTTGAAATCTTGAGGTCTCTAGCCATTCTGCTTTCTTCTTTCCACATTGGAAGCCTTTCTGAGTTGTTTCTTGTTTATGGTCAGGGAGTTTTAGTTGTAAGAGAGAGAGGAGTATCTTGAATGGGACTAGTCCAACTTAGCCAGAACTGTAAATTTCTCTATCAACTTTTTAGTTGTGCCTTTCTTGATAAATTTTAGTGACTGCTCTGGTGATTATAATATGCATCTTTAAATAATCATGGCCTATCTTCAAAGAATATTCTGCAGCTTAGTTAAAAGAAATAAATATTACAACAGTATGCTTGCAATTACCAATCTCCCAATATTTATACTCTTGTTATATACTGTTCTTTGAAATATAAGTTGAAAAATACATTTTAAAACATTTTACTGACTATACTTTTAAAGAGATTTAAAGATATATATATAAAGACAGGTAAATATTTTAAGTTCTTTATGTTTTCCAACATATTTATACTTTCTCACATTTCCATTCTTTCCTACAAAACCAAGAGTTTCTGCTATTACTTCTCAGCAGCTTAACCCCTTCCCCGGCAGAAACGTGTATACTCGTTTTCACAAAATGTTCTTTTTCAGTCGTCGACAAGTATACTAAGAAAATATGGTAAAAAAATATGGTTTATAGGAAGACGAGTTACAAACTGTTTTCATAACCAGCATCAAAAATACTATATAGAACCAAAATAAAAAAATTAGTCTGAAAAAGAAACGTTTTTAACAAAAAAATTGTTGCGGAAGGGGTTAAATAACATGTTGGTTTTGTAACTGATATGTGCAGGAGATAAATTGTTTGGGTTTTATCTTTTTCAAAATATTTACATTTTGCCTTCACTTTTGAAGAATATTTTGAGGGTATAGAATTCCAAGCTGACAACTTCTTTTAATGTGACTTCTTTGTCTTCTGACCTTTGTTGATTTGGTTGAAAAAATGACCATCACTTTTATTGTTGTTCCATAGGATTAATATACCCCATTGCCCTTTATATCTGGTTTTCAGCAGTTTGAATACAATATGTGGTTTCCTTTGTACTTCCTCACTTTGGTTTTGCTGAAATTCCTGGGCATTTGGTTGATGTCTATTTTTATTTATCTTTTTTTTTAGAGAGAGAGATAGGTGGAGAGAGAGAGAGAGAGAAACATAAATATGAGAAACATTGATCCATTGCCTTCTGCACGCACCCTGACTAGGAATCAAACCCACCACCCTTTGGTGTATGGGATGATGCTCCAGCCAACTGAGCAACTCTGATCAGGGCTGATTAATATATTTTATCAATTAAAATGTATATTGGCCATGGCTCTTCAAATATTTTTCCTGTCCCACTTTGTACTTTTTTTCTTGCCGACCCAGTAACAAATACTATTGACCTTGTATCTTGGATGGTCTTTTCTATTTTAAACACATTTTTATCTTTGTATCTAAATTTGGATGACCACTTTCTCCTACTCAGTATAAGAATCAGAATGCCTTAATTTTCTCTATCCACCCTCAGAATTCAGCTGGTCTATGAACCTGCACTTCAGGGGAGGTTTGATCTCTCAGCTTTTCTGGCCTCTTGTAATCATGATCATGAGTGTTTGGTGAAGACTCATGGAGAATATTTGTCAGTTTTGTTCAAATTCTCTTAGTCTATGGGGCTCTAAAAGAATCATAACCTGTAACAGTACAGACAGTCCTCAGGTTACATCAGACTTGACATATGTTGTTTTGTGGTTACATCGCCATCTCCCATTTATTTATAAAAAAAAAGTTTCTTCATTTCGACATATGTACATATGTGCTTTATGTGTTTTTTTAAAATTATTATTTATTTACCACAAGTAAAGGTCAGGGATTGTTATCTCTATTTTAATTTTTTTTACTGTTTCACTTCATTACTGCTGTGTATGTGCTCCATGTGAGTGATGTAGGTGCTTATGTAGGTGGGTTCCGACTTATAGCAAAAATTACTTTATGTCATGTGATAGGAATGGATCTCTGACATAACCCGAGGACCTACTGTATAATAAAAGCCTAATATGCTAAGTATCTGGTTGGCTGGTGGGCCGTTCAACCACTCAAAGCATAATATGCTAATGATATGCTAAGGCAGCTCAACTGCTCGTTATGATGTGCACTGACCACCAGCGGGCAGACAGTCCAACCAGGTTAGCTTGCTCCTGGGGTTGTGCCGACTTGGAAATGGTCTAAGTGCCATTATGAGATGAATGGATAAAAGACTGTAGTACATTTACACAATGAAATACTGTGCTGCAATTAAAAAGAAAGAGCTCTTACTATTCGCAACAGCATGGATGGACCTGGAGAGTATTATGATGAGCAAAATAAGCCAGTATGAGAAAGATAAGTATCACGTGATCTCTCTCATATGTGGAATCTAATGAACCAAATAAACTGATGATCAAAAATAGACCCCAGGTCATAGAAGCATGAACAGACTCTTGAAAAAACCAAGATGAGGGCATAGGTTAACGGCAGAGATTGCTGCCTTGAACAAACAAATCAAAATACACCTAAAAGACGGAACGGACATCATCCAGAACAACAGGATGGCTGGCTGAGTGGAAATTCTACAACTAGGAGGAAAGAGAATATCATACCCAGACTCAGAGGAGGTGCAGTGCTGAAAGTGAAATACTCAGGTACGGAGTGCACACGAAGTGGGCTGGCAGAGGAGGGCGCGGTTGGCATTTTCAATCGGAAGGGAGTGTCAGATTCTGAGCTCCAGATCCAGGCGAGTCTCTAGGGACCCAGACTCAAACGGGAGAAGCGGGACTGTCTGGCTTCAGCCGGAACTCGAAGGCAGCTTTCTCTCCAAGGTTTGCAGAAGTTTCTGGGACTCTGTGAGGCAGAGCCCTTAGGGACGGAACTGAGAGCCACCATAACTGCTCTCTCCAGCCCACCCTGTTGATCCATGCGACCCACCCGCCCCGCCCAAGCCCTGCACAGAGCCATTTTCCAGATAGCCTCAGGCAAAGGCTAGATTAGCACCTCCCTAGAGGACAGAAGTTTCCCCACTGCATA
>NW_006287680.1:427439-442554 GCF_000327345.1 Myotis davidii
AGAATCCACATATGAGTAAGATCATGTACTGATGATCAAAAATAGACTCAGAGTCATAGAAGCATGAACAGATGAACAGACTCTTGAGGGCAGTTAGGGGAGGGTGGGTGGGAAGAGATCAACCAATAAACTTGTATGAATAGGTACATAACCTGTGGACACAGAAAATGGGGTGGTGAGGGCCTGGGGACAGTGGGAGTGGGCTACAAGAGGTTTATGGGGGGAAGGAGGACCTATTTAATACTTTCAAAAATAAAAATTTAAAAAAAAACACACACACCTCATAACCTGTAATCCAACTCTCCCTTGGTCTTTAAATTTTATTGAAGTTTGGCTGTTTTATTCTTATCCATATCCATAGTAGCTCTCAATGTTCCAACAAACATGACAGTGGCCATGGATGTTTCCTCTTCCAGAAGGGCCCTTTCATTTTCTAGATACTAGTTCATCGATGTCTGAGCACTGTTAGTTCTCTGATGTGCTACAAAATTTTGGTTTTGTAGGTTATCTTGCCTGATTATCATTGTTATATTCGTGATTATATTTTCCTGAGATTTTCTATATTTTATACAGGAGAAGTATGTTTTTTTAATTCTTCATTTTTCTTTTACATTTTGCAAATTTTATACTTCACATACATTAGCACATTACAAACAAAAAAATTATTTGGTGCCTACTCCTTTTTTTGACTGATAAAGTATATGATAATAATATTTGATACAGTATTAGTCAGAAAAGACTAAACTATGCATAGGTTACCAATAAACTCTGAAATATCAATGATTTTAATAAATAGAAAATTGTTTCTTGTTCACAAAGGTTATTTAGAAGTAGGGGGGGGGGTTTACTCAATGACTCATAATTCTGAGATCCTTCCGTCATGAAATATGGAAAAGCAAAATTATATTAAACTCTATTATTAAAGAAACAAGTTTCAAAGTCATTACATTACTTCCACTTATATTGCTTTGGTCAGAGCTTTATTGCAGGGTTCTGAATGTAACTAGGCAAATAGAGTCTTTTTTCAGTACAAGAAAAGAAAATCATGTGTAAAAACAGTTTTTTCTCTGCCAAAATTAGTAATGATAAATAGGGAAACTATTCTTAACAGTGAAACTACATTGCTAATGTTACCTTTTCACTAATAATTTTTTTTGTCAACTACTCTATTCTTAGCATCTTTCTTTATTTTGTGTATGTATGATTATATTTTATAAAATAATTATAATTTCCTTGCCCAACTGGCATGGCTCAGTGGTTGAATGACTACCTATGAACAGTTGGTTTGAGTCCCAGCCAAGGCTTGATCCCCAGTAGGAGGCATGCAGGAAGCAGCCGATTAATGATTCTCTCTCACCATTGATGTTTCTATCTCTCTCTCCCTCTCCCTTCCTCCCTGATACCAATAAAAATATATTTTAAAATGATTGTAGTTTCTTGTTTTTATGTTTATTCATTTTCAATATATAAGTTAATAAATCAGTTCACTAATTTATCAGTGTATTAATGGGTCTTATTCTGAGCTGCTATTAGTAAAACCTTAGAATACATTCCAATTAGAACAATTTAATATTATTTTAACTACTTGATGGAGCAACCTTTGCTTATATTTATTTAATACACTAAGAGATGCTAGGTGTTTTATTAGATCTTTTTGGGTCTATAGGTACCTTCTGATTAGCACTTAAAGTGTTTTGGAATTAATCAGCTTGTCTACTTTTGTGAAAGCTAAGAATTTTCAACCACATCCTGATCATTCCTTAGCACATTTATAAATCAAGTGCAAAACTTTTTTTTTAATGCTCATCTGAGGTCATCCTTAGGGAGAGGAATAGGTGGGGAGAAAGAGAGGTGGGGAAGGGGGAGAAAAACATTGATCGGTTGCCTTCTATGTGCCTTGACCAGGGATCAAACCTGAAACTCCAGTATGTGTCCTGATGAGGAATGGAACTGACAACCTTCCAGTGCCCAGGATGATGCTCACCCAACTGAGCCACTGTTCCCAGGCGAGTGCAGCACATCTTAGGAAGAGATCACTGTGATGGGTCCTTGGTATGGAAATATAGGTGAAGGTTACTTTGTGGAGAGGTAGAAACATCACACCACATTTTCCCCACTTTATCTGAATAAACTGCTCCTAGAGCATTGTAGATCACTTAGCACACCCTAAGTGTTTAAGAGATGTCTAATGAATGAGTCCTAATCTAATGAAAGCATTTATCATTAAAAATAATAATTAGAGAGAGAGAGAGAGAAAAGCAGTATCTTAGGTCAAGTTCCCTAAAGCAGACTCTAGGAGGGGAAGTCATATGAAAGTGATTTATTAAGGAATAAAGGCCCAGTGCATGAAAATTTGTGCACTTGGGGCAGTAGGGGTGGTGGGGGGTGTGTCCCTCGGCCTGGCCTTTCCCTCTAGCAGTCTGAGACCTCTCAGGGGATGTGAGCCTATCGGCTTAGGCCCGTTCCCCAGGGGATTGGGCCTAAGCTGCAGTCAGACATCCTTAGTGTTGTTGAGGAGGCGAGAGGCTCCTGCCACCACCACTGTGCTCACAGCTGTCAGCCTGGCTTGTGGGTGAGCAGAGCTCCCCCTGTGGGAGCACACTGACCACCAGAGGGCAGCTCCTGCATTGAGTGTCTGCCCTCTGGAGGTCAGTGCTCATCATAGTAACTGGTAGTTCCTGGTTGTTCCACTGTTAGGGTCAATTTGCATATTACCCTTTTATTATATAGACTATCCTCTGTGGGGAATCAGTAGGGAGTAGGGAATACAGGGTAGGGGAGAAGAGGAAATTAGGCAAGTGTATGAGTTTAGGCAAAATTCCATCTCAACCTAATTCTGGAAGGGAAGTCCTGAATATAAATCATGGTTCAGGTTTTTTTCCTGACTGGAGGTAAGGGTGCTGGGCTTTCCTGCACTAAATGGTATAATTATAACCTTCAAGGTGTCTGGGATGCAGACTCCACTGTTGGCCAACTTTTTGAATGCTATGTGTTTCCAGTAGCTCAAGGCAAGAACTCCTAAAAGAGTTTCAGGTGTGGGTTATTAGAAACTTAGGCATATAGGCACCAGAACAAAGTCTACAGAATAAGTATTCCAAAGACACTGAGAACAGCATGAATTGTATATGCTATGACAATAACTACTTGATAACCAAAAATTAAACAGGTTAGACACTGTAGGCACCCATTTTGGACAATAGCGAAGACAGGGACGAGTTTTGACAGAGGTGAAGGTATGGAAATAAAGGACTACAATGGAGATTCTACTGATATATCAGTTATAATTTATGATTCATCAGTAGATAGTAAATGTGTACTTTGTTTTCTTCCAAAGTATTTTATGTTCTTATAAATATTATGAGTAAAAGTAACCAAAGCATATAAATTTACCTCATTGACTAAAAAAGAAAATAAACTTGCCTTTGACCAACCTAGTAAACAGGTTTTTCTCTTTAAACATGCAAAGCTTTTAGGAGGGAAAAAAATATATCCTGGAGTAGGCTCAATTTTCCTGAATCCCCAGTCAACTTGGTTTTAGACTTCTTGTTTTCTTACTGGTGATGAGCTAATGCAATTAGGTGCCTGGAGCTTGTCGTTTCTTTCTTAATAGGTTTCTGGGTTTGCCTACAGCTTCCTTAGCTGGAGAAGACTGTAATTCACTTGACATCAGTGGGTTATTTATAGAAATTTGGCTCAGGCACTGCAACCTAGCTAAAACTGGGCTCTCTTAGTTCCTGTATAAAGACGCGTTTGCTGAAAATCTGTATGTGTTTGAATTGTAAAGTGCAAGTTGATGTGCTGCTTCCCTTTATATCAGGTTAATATTTCATGTTCACAAAATTGTAAGACAAGTTTTAACTCTCAAAGTTAGCTCTCTCACAAGAGGTTATAATTAGTTTTTTACTTTGCCCTTGTCACCTTTACCCTGACTCCCTGACTCTATATCCTGTTTCATGTAGTCTTTTTCTTTTCTTTCTTTCTTTTCTTTTGTTGTTGTTGTTGTTGTTGTTTTTGTTGTTAATCCTCACTGGAGGATATTTTTCCACTGATTTTTATTTTTAGGGTGAGTGGAAGAGAGAGGGAAAAACAGAGGGAGACATCAATGTGAGAGAAACATATGGATTGGTTGCCTCCTGCAGGGGCCCTGACTTGGGCAGGGAATGAACCTGCAAGCCATGTATGTGCACTTGACCGAGAATTGAATTACCAAGTATTGTAAAATTAAGAGATTCTTTGAAAAATTAGGTTGAAATTTCTACTGAACTTTTAAATTTTATTTTAAGGTTGATCATAGTCATTAAAATGAAGCATTTTTGCTCTTTAAAAACATAATCTTATTTTAAAGTCAGATATTTTTTTTTTTACCTCCCTTGTCTAAATGTACCTAACTGTACATAAAATGTAACTAACATCCATGCAAAATGTCTTCCATTTTTATTCAGATTTTTACTAGCATAGTTCTGATATTGAGGCCCCACACATATTTTGGACTGTTTAATAGGGTTGGAGTCATTCTAATCTCAATTATTCTGTGTGTCTATTTTTCTGCCAATACTATAGTACTGTTTTAATTACTGTTGCTTTTTAGTATAATTTGAAATCAGGGAGGTGATGCCTCTGGCTTTGTTCTTTTCTCTCAAGATTGTTTGAACTATTTGGGGTATTTTGTGGTTGCAGACAAATTTGAGGATTTTTTTCTTCTATTTCTGGGAGTATTTGGAATTTTTACAGGGATTGCATAGTCAACCTATGTATTTCTTTGAGTAATATGACCATTTTAACAATGTTAATTCTTCTAATTATGAACACAGAATACCTTCCCATTTCTTTATGCCTGATTCAATTTTTTTCAATAGTGTCTTATTGTTTTCAATGTATAAGTCTTCACATCTTTTGTTAAGTTTATTTCTAGTTATTTTTTTTTCTTTTTGTTGCAATTATAAATAGGACTTTTTTTTTTCCAGTTGTCTTTCTGAAATTTTGTTGTTAATACATAGGAATGCAGATTCTTATCTATTGATTTTGTATCCTGCAACTTTACTGCATTTGTTTTTAATTTTTTTTTTGTATATATGGTGGAATACTAGTCAGCCATAATAAAGATTATCTATTGCCATTTGTAACTACTTGGAAGAATCTTGAGAGTATTATACAAAGTGAAATAAGGCAGATAGAGAAGGACAAGAACCATATAATTTTACTCATATGTGAAATAAAAGACAAAAAGCAACAAATGAACAGAGGGAACACACAAACAAGCTAATAGATACAGAAAATAGGATAGGAATTACCAGAGGGGAAGGGTAATGGGGGAAGGAGTACAAAAAGGATAAAAAGGATCACATACAAGATGAATAAAGGATGCTAGACTTTGGGTGATAAGCACAAAATAGAGTATACAGATGTCATATTATAAAGTTGTGCAACTGAAAGTTATACAACGTTACTAAACAATGTTATCCCAATAAATGTAATGAAAAAGAGAATCCCACAATTTGCTCACCCGAGGATATTTTTCCCTAAATCTGAGACGGGCTGCTCCGTTTACATCTCATGGTCTGCCTCACTATCTATATGATCTGATTCTCTTTCCTGAGGAGGTGAAATGAATAATAGCTACACAGTTTGGGTTGTTTCTTGAATGATGCATATGTAGTTTTTTAATTGGTGGGCAGACATGGATGTGAGGATTGAAAAATCTGAGATGCAGTGAGAAGTAAGATGGAAGCAGGGGGGAAAGTAAAGTCAGGATATGGAGAAAGTACCGTCTGTGTTGCTCATGGCTTTGCTAACTTCTAGTTTTAGATCTCTCAGTGCCTCCTGGATGCCCAGAAATGAGGCACTCTGCTTCCTAAAATGCCCTACCCTCTACCCTGAGCCTTTGTTTCTTCCTCTTCCTCCTCCTCCTCCTCCTCCTCCTCCTCCGCTTCCTTCTCCTCCTCCTTCTCCTCCTTCCTCTCCCTCTTCTTTCTTCTCCTCATCCTTTTTCTTCCTTTACCTGTGTCCCTTCTCCTTCCTTCTCTCCTTCCTCTTCTTCTTCCTTATTTTATCTTTCTATTCTTATTTTCTCCTCCTCTTCCTTCACTTCTGCATTCTCCATTTTTCCTTCTTTTTCTCCTTCTTATTCCCTAAGGCTTATTTATATCTTTGTGTTACTTGCAATTTTGCAACACACAAGACTTTTAAGATAGGTATTTCTTGTTTAACCAAGACCTAGATTAAAATTTTGCAAGTGAATCTTTAAAGTAAGAGGAATTAGATTTAAACTCAGAACTTACCGCACTAATTGAATGGCTTGTATAGATCAGGTATTTTCATATACTTTAGTTAGCACAATTAGAAACCTTAAAAGGTTACCATTTCTATTTTGCAATGAGGAAGCAAAAGCTCAGAAAATTAAGTTATTTTTCCAAGGTCACATGTACGATTCAAATTCTTGTGTCTATAATTCTTTCCACCTAATTACCTTGCTACTCCCCTTAAGAGCTCAATGGTCCCAAATGAGGATTTTATAAACATATCTCTTAATTTCATATATATAACAGTTAGAAATGTTTATCATTCAAAGCAAGTGGTAAGCATACCATGTTTTATTCACTGAATTACAGAAAATATAACTTCAGGTATTAATTTTAAGTCAGTATTGGGCATGGGCATAAAACTGCCAAGCCTCCCCTCCATTCTTGCTTTCAAATCCATCAGGATTAAAACTGCCTTACTCGGATGACCTTGTAATGGTGCTTCTTTTACTTGGCTTGTGACTGCCAGAGTTTCATGATACCGTGATACCAATGACTCAGTGGATTCGGTCTGAGTGGTTTAATTATTTGTTTGTTTATTCCTATTTTATAGTATAATCAAAATAATAAATCTTTCATTAGCATTGACCATCTATTTGTTTTGTAAGTATTGACAATTAATAGATAAGCTATGTATAGAGTTTTTTGATGAATTTAAACCTCATTATATTTTTTGGAAATGAAAATATGTCCAGCTGGTAACCAAGCTGCAATATTCTTAATGATATGTCCAACAAGAGTGATAGGAATAGACCAGGCTGAAGCATAATCTCCAAATGGCTAACATAATTTATTTAAAAATATCACTACATATTTTACCATTTATAACACTAGTCCCACTTTTCTTCTGTGCCTTGAAAACAAAGATTATTGCAATTTCACATATTGTCTCAGCTTCTAGATAGCATCTAATCTGAATAAGAACCCACACCCCATTCTTCTTCAGAATCATCCAGCTCAAGTCCAGACCTTCTATTTGTTTCACAAGTCATTCAGTCCAGGGTCATGGTTAGGTTTTGCTAATTTTACACAACTAAGAAAAATATTTTGCTGCCAAAATATGGAATATTTCTTACCACTTAGAATTTTTATTTTATTTTATGCTTAATCAAAGAGCTATTAATTTAGACATAGTTTTATAATCATTATTATATTTTTGTGTATATTAAGTGTAAATATTGGAAAATACATTAACTAGAGGGTTTCTAAACTTCTTCACATTCAAAATTCAAGTTTTCTAAATCAACTTGAGGCTCAGCAGCATAAATATCAGTCAATTTTCTTTATCCCCATGTAATATTACCCCTGTTAGGGTCACCGAAGAAGGAATGCAAAGTGGTAAGGAATTACAGATTTACTAGTGGCCTGGTGCACGAAATTCATGCACGTTATAAAGGAATTAATTAGAGGAAATACTTTAATATTGCTATTTTCCCTTTGCTGGGGGTGGGGACATGAGTCTCACATCCTGGGGCCTGTTGCTGGGGCTGGGGATGTGAGCCTCAAGACCCTGGGGCCAGCACAGGGGGTGGAAACACCAGCCTCACATCCCCAGGCCCATTGCCAGGGGCGGGGATGCGAGCCTCAAGTCCCTGGGCGGCACAAGTCCCCACCCACCGATGCTGCAAGTCCCCGCCCACCCACTCCGGCTGTACAGGCAGCCTGTTGATCGGTTGTTCATGACGGCGTCTTAACCAATTTGAATATTACCCTATTATTAGATAGATTAGGTCATATGGATACCAGATGGATTGAGTCCCAAAAATGGTGCCAGCTCCCAAAGACAGGGAGTCAGAGGTTTTTAAAGGATTCTAGGTGGGCTTTTTCTGGGGGGAGAAGTCTCTGTGCAGGTCTGGATTCTGGGAAAGTCTGGAGGAGACAGGTAATAGTCTTAGCAAGTGGAATGTGGTCTAAGCAAGTGGAATGTCCATTATGAAGTGGTCTACAGGTCAGTTCCCAGGGGAAGGGGTATCAATTCAATTATTTGATCAGACCTAACAATCCCCTTTGTTATTAAGATTGTTGGTGCAGCGTTTCTTAAATGGGTCTGCACTATATTATCTCTAATATTCTACAAGTGGAAATGCTGGCGTTTTAAAAAATCTTGTCAGATGCATTGATAATAACAGGTAGATCCGACTACCATATAGCCACCACAGATTGTAAAATATGTCCCAATTTTCAAAATGTTATACTATTTGAAATGTGCATTTTAGAATAAGTGAAATATGGTGTTAGTTTTCATCTCTGACATCCTTGCTATAAGGTGTTGTGGTTTAAAGAAAGAAGTTGCAGACACGTGCATACATTTATTACCATGCAGGCAAAGGAAAAGCCTACAAAAAGAAGCCCTTTTAGGTAACCAGGAAGTCAGCTAACCTTCTGGTAGAAGTTGTGAGACAAAATCTTCTAGTAAGTAGCTACACAAAGGCCACAGAAGATCAGAATTCCAACCTGGGCCTCCATTTCAAAAGTTAGAAAATATGAATTACACACATTCTATACACTATTTAGACCAGAATGGTAGTGCCTCTACAAAATTTCTATCTAAAACATTTATCTGTACATACTGAATTTTCACAATAGAAAATAATCTATAAATTCCGGCATGCTAATGAAAATACCATTGCTGCCCTGGCTTGTGTATATCCACTTAGTGTACAAATGTTAAATTATAAATTCTACAATGTTATAATTTAAAAACAAATTGCATACTATCAATGTGGAAGAATTATAAGGAAAATTACAGACAGTGCAAAAGATGTATAAGTTGATTGGTCATTTCTTTAGTGAAATGGAGATGCTTGGCTGGTGGAAACACTATTCTATGTAGCCTTGCTTCTCTAGTTTCTTACATACTATCAAATGTTGAATAAAATGTTTAGAAACCTTTCTCTTTGACTCTTCCTTAAACTGCAGTCATTATTTTAGGAGAATAAATTGGCCCTCTTCCCCTTGTATTTTATATAAGGGCCCAAATCATGCCAGGAAAATATGCCCCAAACCATAATACTGCACCCACCAGCTTGAAGGGTTGTACTCCTGCATGTGGGGTGCATGCTTTCATGCTGTTTCCGTCAAATTCTCACTCTGCCATCAGCATGATGCAACTGGAAATGTGATTCATCAGACCACATGACTTTTTTTCCAATGCTCGACTGTCCAATCCTTGTGTTCCTGTGTGAATTTGAAACGTTTTATCTTGGTAACTGCAGTCAACATAAGCGACTGCTATGACCAAACAACTGGAATGACCAGAACAACCAGAACAACCAGTCACTATGATGCACACTGACCACCAGGGGGCAGTCAGTGAGCTCCCACAGCCAACCTCCTGCAGCCGGCCAACCTCCCGTGGTCCTTCACCCCTGCCAGCTGGCCCCCCCAATAGGTCCTGATCACCAGCCTGGCTGAGGGACCCCACCCATGCACAAATTCATGCACTGGGCCTCTAATATATATAATATACAATACATTTAGCATACATAAATACTAAATAAATTACCCAATATTATAAATAGTTTGCTAAGATCTTAAATCAAGAATTGAGGTCACAAGAACATGCTAGATTTCTAAGACTATTTTTATAATTCTTATACTTCTCAAAAGTCATCTCATTTCATTAATATCAACCATCGGGCTCATGACGATTGACCATGATAATAGGCCAGGAAAAGCACTGGAGACAATGTGGTCTGTGACAGGTGTAGTTCTCTGAGGAACTACAGCCTTCAGTTTGGTAAGCAGAGATGGCCTAGAATCCATGGAGCATCACTCTGTCCTTCCAGCAGATCTGAAGAACACACTCCTCTTTCTTCCCACTTAGAAATGGGAACTTCGACCCTCCAAATCAGAAATGTGAAACATTTTCCCAAATAACCTCATGCCATATGTAGTAGAATGTTCTTAGAATGCAATCATTTTTGACAATATATATAATTTTTTTTCTGGAATTTTTAAAACCAGCAAAATCTGGCATAATTACCCAGGCCTAGAGAAGTCTTAGCTCAAGTTTAAAGATGGTATAACTTTTATAGATTTCCAGCAGGGGGTGGGGAGACATCTTATACATAATTGCCACTAGACACTTAATTCTAAGAAAGAAGCAGATGCCCTCCTTCAGAGGAAAACAGAGAGCTGTGTTCTTGCCTTTTCCTCAGTAAAAACCTTTATTAAAATACTAGAGGCACAATGCATGAAATTTATGCACTCAGGAGGTTGGGTCCCAGTCCAGCCTGCACCCTCTCAGTCTGGGAGCCCTCGGGGGATGTCAGACTGACAATTTAGGCCTGCTCCCGCCAGGTCTAAGCTGGCTGTCAGACATCCTTAGCACTGCTGTAGAGACGGGAGAGGTTCCTGCCACTGCCGCTGCACTCTCCAGCTGTGAGCCAGGCTTCTGGCTGAGTAGCACTCCCACTATGGGAGCGCACTGACCACCAGGGGGCAGCTCCTGCATTGAGCGTCTGCCCCCTGCAGTCAGTGCATGTCATAGTGACCGGTCTTCCACCGTTTGGTCTATTTGCATATTAGCCTTTTATTATATAGGACTAGTGGCCTGGTGCATGAAATTTATGCACAGGGGAGAGGGTGTGTTCCTCAGCCTGGCCTGCACCCTCTCCAATTTGGGACCCCTCGAAAAATGTCCTGCCAGTTTACAGGGATTGGGCCTAAACCAGTAGTCGGACATCCCTCTCATAATCCGGGACTGCTCTGCCCACACTGCAGCCACCGCTACTGCCTCAGCCACTGCCTGCCCAAAATCCATGGCTGTGGGGAGAGGGCCCGTGGCCATGCCCCGCAGAGAATCAGCTGGGAGGGAGTGCTGTATGCTGGCAGTGGGGCCAAAGACCGGTCCCTGGACCCCGCCAAGTGGGCCCAACTGCAGAGGAGCCTGGATAAGAAGCTGGGTGAGCTAAGCAGCCAGAGGAGGAGCAAAAGGAGGGAGAAGGATATGTGAGCCAGCCCTCACACCCTTAGGCCTTGTCTTTGCAAATGCAAGTGGGGGCAAGCGGCTGTCCCTGGTGCTTTCTGTGCCTTATAGCTGCTCGGGTGATGTGACCAGGGCTGCATGAGCAAGCCAGGGGCCTCTGGGAGGGGGTGGGTCCTCGGGCCCAGCATGCCATGTCTTGCGCTGGAGTGGGGGTGGGCTGCAGTGGCTATTCTCTGGACCTTCTGGGGAGAGCCGCCCCAGGTCTCAGTTTTGCTGGCACCAGGGCCCCCTGGGGCTCTCCAAGGTCCCTCGCCAACTGCCTTAAGAGAACCTTTAAGAGAGGTTCCAGAAGTCTGGTTGCGGCCTGGCCTGCACCCCACCCTTCCGCCCTTCGATCGCCATGGTGGGGGTCGCGGCTGAAACCCTCTCGCCCTCCAATTGCCATGGCGATCAGGGCCGCAGGCCAGCCGGCAACCCCAGCTTTCCCATGGCGATCACCCTCTGTGGGGTGGGGAAAGGCGGCTGTTGCCCACCCCCCAACTCTTGCCTGCCGCCTGGGTTGCTGATCACCATACTTCAGTCCTTCCCCTTTCGCCTCTCATCATTGCAAGTATGCAAATTAACCGCCATCTTTGTTGGCGGTTACCGCCATCTTGGCTGTCAGTTAATTTGCATATCTCGCTGATTAGCCAATGGGAAGGGTAGCGGTTGTACGCCAATTACCATGTTTCTGTTTTATTAGATAGGATTCTTGATTTTTGTTACCAGAAAGCCAAGGATTATTTATATATTCTCGAAGTCAGTATATCCACTTTGTAACAATTTCTTGGTAGTTATGGTTTGCCTCTAACTGGGCTACTCTCCGTCATTTATAGCCCTTTTGTCTAATAATGTTTCATTATTTACATCCATGTTACTGTTGTTTTTTTCTCAAAATATTTATTAGAACCAGTATTTCTGGACACCTTCATATACCAAATATAACAGAATTGCTCTAAATTAGACTTCATAAGGTCTGAAACTGCTGTACAATCCAATTTTAACCCATCAAGTGGATTATATATGGACTCTATATATTCTACCACCAAAATATACCCTTATCTCATTCCCTCCTCTGCTCATTTCTTGTCTTTTCTCATCTGGATGACTAAAGTATTCATTAATCTAATTTCTTTTTTTTTTTTTTTTTGCATTTATTTTGACCTGGCTCATTTTAACCCATTCATTACACTCTGATTCTGAACTAGGGATGATTTGGCCTCTAGATGACATTTGATCATGTCTGAATAGATTTTTTGGTTGTCACAATTGGAAATAAAGGACCACTACTGGCATTTAGTGTGTAGAAACCATGGAGCCTACTAAACATCCTACAATGCACAGGACAGTACAACAAATAATTCTCAGCCCAAAATAATGATAGTCCTGAGGTGCTGGGGTTAGAGAGCTTTGTCTATACTGCCCCACTTCTACTCTTCCCCTGTCCACATGTGCTGTGTCAGTTTTTTCAAATGGGTCTGTGATAGAGCCCTGCTTACTTTTGTTATACCACTTTCTGCATAATGTTGTTTTTAAAATATGTTTCATAATCTGCCTTTCCCCCCAGAATATAAGCATTTGATGCTTAGCACCTAGCATAATAATTTTTATATTATACCTGCTCATTAAACTTTAATTGTATTAAGTGGGACAGGCTCATTTGTATGTTGTATGTGGTTGTGTATATAGGTAATTCTAAAAAAGCAATATATGGAAAAGTGACTTTAACATTAAATTAATAGCTATGCAAATGTTAATTCTGTTACACCTAGAGGGCCTCACAAAATGCTGGGGAAATTTCTTAAAAATACATTTTGTGTTTCATTGAATTACTATGGGTTACATTTCATAATAGCTCAGGATAAACTAATACATGTCATAAGGATGTGATATGGCTATTACTTTTTATGTATGAGCACAGTTCATCTTTATTATAGACTGAAAACAGTATTTCAAACAATTTTAGATAATTTCCAGTTAAGTGAGTCAAACCTGCCACAGTTCTGGCCTGAGAATCAGAATTACAGAACAAAAGATAATTCAGTTAGAAAAAGCCCATCTACCCACACCCTTGAGTGCCCTTGACTGCAGGGAAGTCAGGTATTATTGTTTTCACTGTTTAAATTATGTGTTTATGTACATTTAGATGCTGGCAGAAATGTACAATAATGATGCATTTGTAAGACAGGGTTTAAATCCAAAACCATCACACATTTAATTTTCATAGATCATTGATGCAAATAGTTGTTGCTTTTTAAGAGTTAGTTCATTGTTTCCTCCCCCATTAACCATTTTTTTTCCCTTTGGCATGCAACAAGATATAGTGCAAAGATCACTGACTTTAGCATCAGAAAACTCTGGCTTTGAAAGATAGTCTTACTGGGTGACCTAGAGCAGGGATCAGAAAATTTTATTTTGTAAAGGGCCAAATAGTAAAAAATTTTGTCTTGTGGTGCCTGTAATCTCTATTGAAAAAAATATTCAGTTCTTCCTCTGTACAAAGAAACCATAGACAATATGTAAATGACTGGGCATAACTGCATTCCCATACAAAAACAGGTGGTATGCAAATGTGGACGATAGGCCACAGTTTGCCGATTTCTCATGGAGAGGAAATTACTGTACTTCTCATCTATCTAGCGGAGGCATTAGAGCTTAGGTATGAAGTAACTCAAAGTAACTGAGAATGTAAGTAACATACATATGAAAGGATGTAGTCCATTATAGACACTAAATATAGCTATTGTTAGGATGGAGACAAGCAAATGAATGTTTAAGCTCATTTATACAATATTCTTTTGGCAAGTCCATGAGAGAAAGTTCATTATTTAAGTACAAAAGACTGAGATTATAAGGTAACTTCAGTGTTAATGATATTCATGTCAAAAGTTTTCTATTCAAAGGTCTGTATCTTGAAGCATTAGTATAAATTTTTTCTTCAAAAAGAATAGAAAATTTGAACTTAATCTTTCAAGAAAATACTACAGAGAGCAATTGGATTCTCTAAGTCTAAGGAAGTTTCATTATAACAAAACAGAAAAAAAGTTGTTTATTTTATAAATTATTTTGCCACTGGTAATAACTGAATCCTTCTTTAATGGCTCATAATGAATTCCATGCCTTTTCTAAGAATTACGTTGCTCCCAGAGTTATATGGATTAAGTTACGTATATTTAACTTAAAAATTAGCATCACTTTGGAGAATCTGTCTCTGTCCCCTCAACATTTCATGAATAAACCAGCTAGATTTTTGAAAAAAATGCATAAATATATAAAATAATCTTTAGCACATTTATTTTAATACATAAACAGCGTTCACAGATAGTTGAACTTTTCTTGACTTCAGTTTGCAAAATTTTAAAAGAAAATGAAATACAATTGTGAGCAGATACATGTCTGATACTTTGCTCTATGCTTTGTTTATATATTGTGCCATGTGAATACACATTTATCTCAATTTAAAATTTAAATGTTTTCTATTACTTCTCTTACATAAACTAATGGATGTTTTCTAGACAGATACCTTCTGAAATTACAAAAAAGAATATAGCCATTTTAAAGGATTCTACTTTGTGGATTCAGTGCTAACCCCCACCCATAAATTCTACACACTTTACTAATTATATACAAACTAGAGGGCCTGTGCCCTCTCACAGTCTGGGACCCATCAGGAGATAATGACATGCTGGCTTAGACCTGCTCCCAGGTGGCAGAGGGCAGGCCTAATCCCTAGGTGCAGCCCCTGGTCAGGCTCAGAGCAGGGCTGATTGGGGAGTTGGGGCGCTACCCCCTGTCATGCACAGAGCAGGGTGGATTGGGAGGGTGCAATGCCACCCTCAGTCACCAG
>NW_006287680.1:443263-445790 GCF_000327345.1 Myotis davidii
AGGTGGGGAATTTTGGAGTCCTCCATCACTGAAACAAGCAAGCCTCATGTTAGTTTCAAGCTGCCTGGCTGCCGGCTACCATCTTGGCTGGCAGTTAATTTGCATATTCCCCTGATTAGCCAATGGGAAGGGTAGCGGTCGTACGCCAATTACCACGTTTCTCTTTTATTAGATAGGATATCTATTTTGTTTTTTAAATCCTCACCTGAGGATATGTTTATCGATTTTAGAGAGAGGAAGGGAGAAAGAGAAACATTGATCTGTTGCCTTTTGTACCCACTGTGACCAGGAATCAAACCCACAACCTTTTTGGTTTACAGGACAATGCTCCGACCAACCAAGTCATCCACCTGGGCCTACAAATGTCTACTTTCAAAATGCCTGACATTCATTTCCTAAATCGATCAAATTACTGTGATTATTGAGATGTTTCAGCATTTCTAATCTTGTTTTAGGTTGAGGAATTATTTTTTCAGGAAAATAATTTTTATTAGATTTTCTGTTCATTAGCCTGGAAAAACATGGATAGACAGTTTATAAAAAAAAATATATTATACCCTGGATTTGACTCTGTTGAGAATCCTTCCAAAATCTTATGCATATCTAAATTCTATGCTAATGATTTCAGATTAAGGGTTTGTTCCCGTGAAGACCTATTTAACTTGTTCTACACTATGGAACTACACAGTGCCACCAAAATCAGTGATATCTTAACATTATATTTCAGGAAAATAAGAATGAATCAGCATAAATTCTTGATTACCACTATTGTACAAAAGGAAGTTAATCTAAATAAAGCAAATAATCCTCAGAGTGTGAGTGTTAGAACATCAATTGTGTGTCTATGCAATTGTCTACTTGATATTCTGGACTCACATTCCTCTAGCTCTCAGATCTTCTACATTTGAAACTACCTGTAAATAGAACAACTCCATTCTATCCTGGATGCATTATGTAGAGTTGAATCGAGTAGAATGAAAGAAGCTCTGGGTATCCCTTATCGAACATCATTCTTCTTATGATTCCTCTGTGAGTGCCTGGTTCACACCTAGGCAATCAATGAGCCACAGAGAGACTTTGCTGTCCTTAGGGATGCAGCAACACAAACAAGAAAGAAAGTTTCTAGGAGGCTACACTTACCAGTGGTAGCTTAGAACCCATGGAATCCAACAGTTTCTCTTAAAGTAGACAAAAATAATCATATGCTATAGTATATTATAAAATGTTTTTTAATGCCTAAGGATGTTACATATCTTTCTTAACAGTCAGGGATAATATCCTCTACAGAATATGTTTTACTGTACAATGCATGTGTATTAAGTAAGTGATCAACAGCCTTACAATTTACTCTTCATTCAGTAATCTACTTTCATGGAAGTAAATTTTATTCAAGCAGGGAGTCTTCTTGAACTTCCATTCACATAAAAAACAAAAACAAAACACCTCTAAATTACTAGCGTATGTAGATAAGACCATTGCAAAAATAATAACTTACACCTTATATTTAGCAGTTCCACAATTTCAGCCCTCCAGAAGTTAAGACAATTTTGTTATGTCTCAATAATTATTGACATCTTCCTTGCCAAGAAGTTCTAGGAGGCTTTATCTGCACTGGTGATACCTACTTCAAAGGAGACAGCCATTCATCCAATTCCATTAAAGCATAAATTAAATAATCTAATTACTTTCTCAATTACCTTTTTAATTCAAAGCTTACCTTGAATAACCTCTTCCAATAGACCCACATCATTTTTTCTTTGAAGGACTTCAAGAAGCTATGATTTTAGAGTTCTTTCAAAGTGCATTCAACTTTTTTTTCCCCCTCTGAGCCTACTTCTTTATTATTTCCTACCTACCCATGATTATTAGATTTTTTTCCTGATATATATATCGCTGCATAACAAACTGTCCTGAAATTGAGTGGTTTAAAGTAACAACAATCACTTATTTTGCTCACAGATTTTCAATTTGACAAGTTTAGTGGGAAAGACTTAGCTCTGCTCGAGGCAGCTGCAGTTGAGGGCCCAGAGATCTGCTTCCACTTAGACTCAGGAAGCCTCACCTTGCTACTTATTGGCTGTTGTCTGGAAGGTCAGATAAGACTGAGGACTGGAGGGCCTATCTTCTTCTTGATTTGAGACTCCGTGTGGTCTGAGCTTCTAATAGCTTGGGGTCCAAAGGTGAGCATCCCAAGACAGAGTCCGGTAGAAAGCTGTGTTGACTTTTTTATGATTAGTTTACAAAGTCACATAGTAAGACTTTCTCTGCAGGTGTAGGTGGAGGCAGTCACAAACATCTATCCAGTTTCTAGGGTTAAAAACTTAGACTTCTCCTCTTGATGGAGGAGTGGCAAGGTTCTGGAAGAGCATGTGGGAGAGTAGATATTATTATGACCTTTTGTTGCGGGGGTGGCTATCACATAATTACTATTATCATTAAGGCAACTAGAGGCCCGGTGCACAAAAATTTGTGCATTCGGGGGGGAGAGGGTTCCCTGGCCCGGCCTGTGCCCTCTCGCAGTCTGGGA
>NW_006287680.1:446551-451163 GCF_000327345.1 Myotis davidii
GTGTTCTGGCCTTTGCTTACAATGTTGTGATCCTGCTGGCTGAAGTCCGGCGGTATTTGTTACATAGTTGCTTAGAGTTGCAGGTTAGAGGCCTGCAGCAGCAGGTGGGGAACGTTGGAGTCCTCCATCACTGAAGCAAACAAGCCTCATGTTAGTTTCAAGTTGCCTGGCTGCCGGCCACCATCTTGGCTGACAGTTAATTTGCATATTGCCCTGATTAGCCAATGGGAAGGGTAGCGGTCGTACGCCAATTACTATGTTTCTCTTTTATTAGATAGGATTTTACCCATTGGGACAATTCAGATGTTTTGTAAAAGTTCTTTCCAACTCCTATACTCTGAGCAGCCCTGGTCTTTCCTCTCACTAAACTCTGGGTACCTAAAATATCTTTTACCCACTTAATCAGAGATCATTAGAGTACATTTGTATGATCTTATTGGGTATTCTAAAGTAATGAAGCATCTACTGCTAATGGTAGTGTGAAAGTTATCTGCAGACAAACTCTCTGTAAAGAGAAGAAAAAATGTTTTGTTCCTGCATCTCTCTTCTCTCATAGTGGCAAAATACAAACAGCTTGAATATCACACTTAAGTGTATTAAATATCCTTTTAACTACTTTCAGTCTGTTGCAAGAGCTTAACAATCTTGAATTTAGGGCCCTTTGTGGTGTTTTACCCCTTGATTTCCAACACAAGGAGAAGATAGCTAGGGGGAGTATCAATGAGCTTATCAGAATATAAACATTCTATTATCAGAATACAAATTCACCATGGCATTAGACAAAGCAGCTTTCAATTTTCTAATCCATCCAAGCAAACTGACTAATCCCAAGAAAATAGCAAAGCATATTTACAAAATAACACACCATGCCCAGCTGTGCAAGCAATGGACTATCTGTTTAAACTGATGAGCTCAGTTTTCTCTCTTGAATTGGAGTGAATTTGAGTTCTCTTCTACCTTGGATTGCCTTGTTAGGCCAATACAACTTCATAATTCAGTGCATGAATTTCTAAAGTGATGGCTAAGTACTTCAGCATACCACTATGTTTGAAGCAGGGGTCTTTCTAAAATAAAAATATTGTCAGAATAATTAAACAATAAATATATAGAATTGTGTAAGGAGATTATAATTATAAAGGTTGGTAGATTCTTAAAGTAGAATTAGGGAAGAAACCTCCTAAGGTCACCTATCACAAAATCCACTCATTTTTTAAGACACTATTCAGATTTTCAAGATATCTTTCTTATGGTATTTTCAAAAAAGTTTCCAAAAATAATTCATTCCAAGCAAAAAAAAAAAGTATATTATTTACAATTTGAGAATATATGTTTTCTTTATCAAGAAAGGCATACTTCATTTAAAAATTATAATGGTTTATTCTACAGGTATGACATATATGTGCAATATAAGGAATACCAATCAACAAATACATGTGTATGCAATGTATCTAGCTAAATGAATAGAACTTTGTCAATATTGTTGCAAATCCCCTGTGGGCATCTTTTGGATTTTATCCCAGTCGTTCCTCTCTGGAAGCAATTACCATCTTGATTTTTTTGTTAATACTTGTCTATAAAAATTAATTTGATGACTTTTTTGTTTAGTTTTGATATTTTGTCACCTAGATAAAAATGAAACATATATATGTTATTTATATATGTATTTCCATTTTCTCTCTATATAATGTATATATACATACATATTTCTTTGACTTTTTATCTTTAACTTCATATAGTATATAAGTATCATATTTCTTTGCATGATGGCAAATTATGTTACTGCGGGCATTTGAATTGTTTACAACCTTTGGTCTTATAAATGATGTGACTATGTACAATGCTCAATATGTCTCCTTATGGGAATGGATGTAAGTTTCTTTCTCTTTTCAGGATGTATTTGCAAGGGTTTTATTGGTCCTATTCCAGTGGCAACCAGAAACAGCGTTTTTGCATTCACGTGCTTCAAAAGTCTTTCTGGAGGAGGACACTGGTATAATGGGTGTCCTATGGGAACTGATCCAATACTTAGAACCTCCCTGGCAGCTGCCTGGTGGAGGTGACCGCATAGTTTGGTCTCTTTATCAGAGGAGACATTCACTGTGTCTTAAATTTTTGAGGTAAGAATTGAACAAGGCCTTTTTGGTTGTTTTTTGTTTTTTTTGTCCAGTGAAAAAACTGCAAATTTTATTAATTTTTTTTTCTTGTAGAAGTTAGTGACAGAATTATACTCGTTAAAGTTGTAACTTCTTATGTTGATCAAAAACTGGCCTACTCTCAGCCTCCTTTTTTAGGGTAAGTTTTAATTGGCTTCCATACAGCAGATAATGATGAGCCAATATAAAATATCTGCCAAGTTGTTCCTAAGGTTAAAAGTCTATGAAATAGGTACTAGAAGCTATCATGCTCTGGGACAGATTTTTTGAAGTGGGATGCGAGACCAGGATATATGGGTGGTAAATGCAAAGTGGTCCTTTTTAGTGAAGTTAAAGTGTGAATATAAGTTTCTTTAGGGTCATAGAGTGTATATTTGTTCAGCTTTACTTAGTAATAATTGCTTTCTGAAAAATGCATAATTTACACTCTTACCACTTGGTCATGGTGTATGATCTGTTTAATGTATTGTTGGATGTGATTTGCTAATATTTTATTGAACATTTTAGCATCTACGTTCATCAGGAATATTCACCTGTAGTTCTCTTCCTTTGTAGTGCCTTTATCTGATTTTGGGATTAGGGTAATGCTGGCCTCATAGAAAGAACTTGGAAGTGTTCTTTCTTCTTAAATTTTTTGGAAAAGTCTGAGGAGGATAGGTATTAGTTCTTCTTTGAATGTTTGGTAAAAATCCCTCAGTGAGGCTGTCCAAGGATTAGTTTGCTGGCAGTTTTTATTTTATTTTTTACTATCATAGTATTTGTATAATCTTTACTAGAGGCCCGGTGCATGAAATTTGTGCAGGGGGGTGGGGGGGAACCTCAGCCCAGCCTGCACCCTCTCTAGTCCAGTACCCTGGGTCCCCTTGGGGGATGTCTGACTGCTGATCCCTCTCACAATCCGGGACCACTGGCTCCTAACTGATCACATGCCTGCCTGCCTATTCACCCCCAACTGCCACCCCTGCTGGCCTGGTCACCTCTAACAGCCCCACCTGCTGACCTGGTCACCCCAACTGCCCCCCCCCGGCCTGGTCACCCCTACAGCCGCCCTCTGCCAGCTGGTCACCCCCAACTGCCCCTACTGCTGGCCTTGGTTGCTTTCTTCTTAAATTTTTTGGAAAAGTCTGAGGAGGATAGGTATTAGTTCTTCTTTGAATGTTTGGTAAAAATCCCTCAGTGAGGCTGTCCAAGGATTAGTTTGCTGGCAGTTTTTATTTTATTTTTTACTACTGTTTCAATTTCATTGGTAGTTATCGGTCTATTCAGATTCTTTTATTTTTCTTGATAGAGTTTTGGGAGATTGTATTTTTTCTAGGAATATGTCCATTTTGTAAACTTTGTCCAGTTTGTTGGAAGAGAGTTGTTCATAGTATTTTTGTATAATCTTTACTAGAGGCCCGGTGCATGAAATTTGTGCAGGGGGGTGGGGGGGAACCTCAGCCCAGCCTGCACCCTCTCTAGTCCAGTACCCTGGGTCCCCTTGGGGGATGTCTGACTGCTGATCCCTCTCACAATCCGGGACCACTGGCTCCTAACTGATCACATGCCTGCCTGCCTATTCACCCCCAACTGCCACCCCTGCTGGCCTGCAAACTGGTTCATTGCTGCACAGCGTGGCCTCATCTGGGCCCCTCCAAACCCCAAAGAGGAGGAATCTGCAGATGTCTCTGTAGCTCCTCAACTGACCTCCTTCCAGCCTGGTCTCCCCCAACTGCCCCCCTGCCGGCCTGGTTGCCCCTTACTGCATCCCCTGCTGGCCTGGTTGTCCCATACAGCCTGCTGATAAGTAGTTTGGTTGCCCCTCACTGCCTTCCCTGATGGCCTCCTTGCCCCACACAACCTGATATTCAGTTGTTTGGTCATCCCTCACTAACCCCCCTGCCAGCCTGGTCACTCCACACAGCCTGCTGCTCAGTTGTTTGGTCATCCCTCACTGACGCCCCTGCCGGCCTTGTTGCCCCACTAAGTCTGTTCAGTCATCCGTTCAGTTGTTTGTTTGGTTGAAAAGGCCCCTGGCTTTTTATATATAGACTAGAGGCCCAGTACACAAAAATTTGTGCACTCGGGGGGAGGGGGGATCCCTCAGCCCGGCCTGTGCCCTCTCACAGTCTGGGAACCCTCAGGAGATAATGCCCTGCTGGCTTAGACCTGCTCGCAGGTGGCAGAGGGCAGGCCCAATCCCTAGGTGCAGCCCGTGGTCTGGCTCACAGCCAATTGGGGAGTTGGGGCGCCACCCCCTGTCATACACAGAAAAGAACAGATTGGGAGGTTGCGATGCCACCCCTAGTCACGCTCAGGGTAGGGCTGATTGGGGGGTTGGGGCACCGCCCCCTGTCACACTAAAGGCAGGGTCAATGGGGAGGTTGCGGCGCCACCCTCTGTCATGCACAGAGCAGGGCCCATCAGGGGGGTTGGGGCTCCGTACCCTGTCACGCACAGAGCAGGGCCAACCAGGGGCG
>NW_006287680.1:451946-457833 GCF_000327345.1 Myotis davidii
TCAAACTGCAGGCTCATAGTCCTCTAAGGCAGGCAGGGAACATTAGTTTCCTCCGTCACTGAAGCAAGCAAGCCTCATGTTAGTATCAAGCTGCCTGGCTGCCGGCCGCCATCTTGGCTGGCAGTTAATTTGCATATCTCCTTGATTAGCCAATGGGAAGGGTAGCGGTCGTACGCCAATTACCATGTTTCTCTTTTATTAAATAGCATATTTTTGTGGGGTTGGTTGTTACTTCATCGCTTTCATTTCTGATTTTGTTTATTTGGGTCCTCTCTCTTTGTTTCTTTGTGAGCCTGGCTAAAGGTTCATCAATCTTATTTATCCTTTCAAAGAACCAGCTCTTAATTCTGCTCTGATCTTTATTATTTCCTTCCTTCTACTACTCTGGGCTTTTCTTGTTGCTCTCTTTCTAATTCTTTAAGTTGTGGGGTTAGATAAATTATTACCATTTTTTCTTGTTTTCCTAGGTAGGCCTGTAGTGCTATGAACTTCCCTCTCAGGATTGCTTTCACTTTGTCCAGTAGATTTTGGATTGTTCTGTTTTCATTGTAATTTGTTTCCAGGATATTTTTTATTTCTTCTTTAATCTCTTTGGTAACCCAATCATTGTTTAATAGCATGCTATTTAGTCTTCAATTTTTTCATTTTCTTTTATTGTTTTTATTGCAGTTGATTTCTAATTTTATGCCATTGTGGTCTGAGAAGATGGTTGATATCATGTCTATCTTCTTGAATTTGAAGAGACTTAGCCTGCATCCTAATATGCGGTCTGTCTTTGAAAATGTCCCATGTGCACTTGAGAAGAATGTATGTTCTGTAGCTTTGGGGTCAAATGTTCTGAAAATGTCAATTAGTCCATCTGATCTACTGAGTCATTTAGGTTTGTTGTTTAAATGTAGATTTAAATGACTCAGGAGATTTTAATCTCCTACTATGCTGTCAATTTCTCCCTTGATATTTCCAGAATTTTTTTTTTTAATGTATTTGGATGCTCCTGTATTGGGTGCATATATGTTTATCAGAGTTATATCCTCTTGTTGTATCAATCCCTCTAGTAATATGGCCTTCCTTATCTCTTGTATGGCCTTCACTTTGAGGTCTATTTTGCCATATATAAGTATTGCTACCCAAGGTTTTTTTTCATTTCCAATTGCCAGAAAAATATTTTTCATCCCTTCACTTTAAATCTGTGTGAGTCCTTTATTCCGAGGTGGGTCTCTTATAGACAGCATATATATATGTCATGTTTTCATATCCATTTAGCCACCCTGTCTTTTGATTGGAGCATTTAATCCATTTACGTTTTAGGTTATTATTGATAGGTATTAGTTTTGTTGCCATTTTTATTCTTTGTGCCTGTCCCTCGAGCCAACTTCCCATGGTCCCTCCCCAGCCAGCCACACCTAGGGTGGCACTGCAGCTCGAAAGGCATCTGTGGAGTGAGCGGGGTCCCTCAGCAGGTGGGTGTTCCTTGGCCTGGTCTGTGGGGATTAGGCTGAAACCAGCAGTCCAACATCCCTCAAAGGGTCCCGGAGTACAAGAGGGCACTCTGCAAAGTTGTCGTTCAGGGTGTGGGACGCAAATGCAAGTGTGCAGTAAACCAGATTCAGGGCTGACAGTGGCCCAGCAACAACATAACCCACAGCTGAAGGTGGAATCACACAGACCCGCAAGGAATTGGGCTCCCTCCTCTCTGGTTCTGGGGTGCATCAGCTGAAAACCACCACTGCCAAGTCACTGCAGCTCGGCAACTCCTGTGTTGAATGCCTGCCCCCTGGTGGTCAGTGAGTGTCATACGTACAGGCCAGTTGGACAGTTGCTTAGCCTTTTATGTACATAGATAGGTACTTGTTTGTTGCCATTCTTATCTTTTACATCTGTGTTTCTCCTCTTTCTATTCCTACTTATTTCACCAGTTTCACTAGGATTACATACATTGCTGGTTTGGTGGTAATAAAGTCCCTTAGCCTGCTTTTGTCTGTGAAGCTCCTGATTTCCCCTTCAATTTTAAGTGATAGCCTTGCTGAATAGAGTATTCTTGGATTTAGTCCCTCGGTTTTCATTACTTTGTACACTTCATTCCATTCCCTTCCGGCCTGATGTATTTCTGTTGAGAAATCAGTTGATAATCTAATGGTAGATCCCTTGTAGATTACTTTCTGTCTCTCTCTTACAGCTCTTAAGATTTTTTCTTTGACGTTAATGTTTGCCATTGTAATTATTATGCATCGTGATGTGGATCTTTTTGGGTTCATATTGTTTGGGACTCTCTGTGCTTGTGTGACACCCTCCCCACCCCCCTCCATCAGGAACATTTTCTGTCATTTCTTCATATAGATTTTCTCTTCCTTTCTCAACTTCTACTGGGGGTGGGGGGGAAGTGAATCTGTAGAGGAAGAACTTAAATACAAAAAATAGGGTTAATGGATTGAATGAAGAGGGGAAGGACCATGGTTTAGTATAGAGGAGTGAGAAAGTGAATGAGTCAATAATAAGAAAAAATAGAATACATTTTTTAAAATATTTATTTATTTATTTATTTATTTTTTGAAAAGGAGAATAGAAGAGAGAGCATATAGGCCTGAATTTATGAGGTGAAACTAATTAAATAATTAGGAGAAGAAAATAGCAAAAGAGGAGAGGAAAAGGAAAAAAAAAGTTGAGTAGCAAAAAAGTGAACAGAGATGAGGAAATGGAGTAGGAGCAGGGAAGAGGAAATTGTATGTATGAATAAGCCAACAGAGACTATAATAATAATAACACATCAATAGAACAGATAAAGAAAATCAATTTTTGACAAGAGGGAAAAAAAGGAGAGAGAAAAGGTAAAGCAGGGAAAGGAGAAGAAAAAACATGATAAAAAAAAGGGAGACACAAGAAGAAAAAGGTGAAATTAAAAAAAGTAAAATAACAATAAAAATAAGATAAAATAATATACATTTTATAAGATATAATAGTCATTTTTTCAAATTATAAAAATAAAAAAGTGAAGTGTCATTTGCTTCAACTGCATTTCAATGCCTCATAGGGGCTGGTTTAGGACCCCACTCTCCTGTTCTGTCTGCCCATTCTGGGCTTCCAGTTTGGTAGTTAGATGTTGACCACTGTCAGGCACTGTCTTTGGCACTTAGCTCCCTGTTGAAGCTCTTAAGTGATCCACTGCTCCTCTGCTTGTGTCTATCTCCATAGGACTTAGCTGCAAGCAGGCAGGACCAATCTGCCTGCTTTGCCTGCCAGCTGTCAATCTTAACCACTCAAGTGTCTGTTCCCACCAGAGCTTTAGGTGGGGGTGGTGCTGTTTCCATCATATGGATGTTTTTCCCCTGATCCAGAGCTACTGCTCCAGAGTGACCCAAAACATTACTCTGGCCTTCCTTGGTCAGAGATCCTTGTACGGAGACCAGTGGGGCTGGCTGGCAACCTGAGATTTTATCAGTCTGGTTCCCAGAATAGTGGGGTGGACAGGCCCCTCTTCCAACCCAGTCACTGAGGGCTCTTTAGGGCTATTCAGAGGTGTTGTTTCCTTTGTATTTTCTTTCTTTTTGTTCCTCAAAATGCAGGCAGGGTGTGACAGGCTGTGTTACCTGCCTTCAGGCTACTGGGAGGGGCTCACTCTACAGGAGATAAATGGCAGTTTAGGTTTAGAAGGTTAGGAATGTCCCAATGCCAGTGTCCTGGCCAGTCTCCCTGCCCTGCTTCCCTCCCTAGCCTCTCCTCAGGCTCCACAAATCTGTGCCTCTCCCTCCTCTGCAGCCTCAGGTAAGTACTTGCAACTGAAAAATCCTATGTTCTGGGTTTATGGAGTAAAAGCAAAGACAAAACAAAAGCAAAACAACCACAAAAATGCAGGTTTTTCTTCCACTGGCACCATGCTGCTCAGGCTACCTTTCAGGCTGCCTTTCAGGGCTGGGGTCTTAGTTCCAGATTCCCCAGACACCAGCAGCCCTGTGGCTTTTCCTTTTCTCAGCTGGGTATCATACCTATTGCAAAGGGATGCGGCTTGGGTGCAATGCAGCTTCTAACTCTCCCTCCAGGCCTGGTGGCCGGTGTCCCTCTCCAGCCCGGATCCCAGTTCCTACCATTCTCCAGGCAGCCTTTGCCCTTCTTGTTGAAAATTGTCTCCTCAGCTGTGTCTTATTTGTTAATTCCAGGTAGATGTTCTCCAATTTAGTTGCTTTTCCAGTGTGGCCCTCGGACAAGGTGTGTGATACCTGTGCCTATTTGGCCACCATTTTCTTCTCCCCCAGTGAAGATTTATTTAAAAAAGAAAGAAAGAAAATGCCATTTAGGAGTCAAAATTAGAAGAGTTATTAATAAATAATTAAGTGTATGTGCAAAACATTGATATGGTGATCAAGAGATTACAAACTGTAATGTAATCACTTAAAAAAATATCCATACCTAAATGGAAGGCAGATCAACAATAAAAATGAATAGACATAACAATAATCCTTTTAAAAAAAAGAAATGGGTTATTTACTAGCAATAAACTTTGGCTTTCTATAATACCCTATGAGCCTATAGTCAATGCTTATGGTACACTTTTCAAAACAGATAATGCATACCTACAATACAAAGATGCCAACATAAATTACATGGCATTTATCAAAGCAGACCAGTACAAGAAAAGACACGACTTTCAATTTAAATGCATTAAGATTTGCCTCTCTTAACATTTTCTTGGAAATAAAAGGGAAATAGTTACATTATCTTTTTTTTTCTGTTGTGTGTGTGTGTCAGTATTACATATTATAGAAACAATTCACTACTCATGGAAAAAGACTCAAGCCAATTTCAGAATATTTCAGATATTAAATACTGCAACTTGAATCTAAGTTCCATAAAATGGTCAGTGAAGAATAGATAGTACATAAAATTATAGCCTGTATTGAGCAAAAAAAAAAAAGAAAAAAAAATTAGTCCTTTTAATAACTAAATTCTGTATTCGCAACACAAGCAGTCAAGTCAGCCTTATTATTTTATTTTATTTTTGTTACTTTCACTGAAGGATATTTGTTCCCATTGATTTTAAGAGAGAGTGGAAGAGTGGGGAAGAGACACACAGAGAGAGAAACATTGATGTGAGAGACACCTCAATGGTTGCCTCCTGCAACTGAGATACTTGCCCTTGACCAGAATCAAACCCACAACCCTTCTGTCCTTGGGCTGACACAATAACCACTGAGCCAAACCAGGTGCAATCTGCCCTTTAAAAGGTATTAAGGAAAACTAGTCAAAATATTGGTAATTTATCTTGTATGGTTGCCTCTGGAAATATGGTTTGTAGATAATAATAGTTTGCACAGTTGCACCTTAAAACCCTAACACAGCCATGCACACAGACTTGTCAGTATGCATCAAAACGGTATTTCACTTCCAATTTCTTAAGGTATCTATCTGCAATCAAACATAAGTATCTTCTTCATCTGTCTGTACTAAAGCATTTAGGTGCAGACTCACATACGGGATTTCTTGATAGACTGGTTAAAATATCAAAAGGTAAGAATATACTTTTTTCATAATACCCTCAGAAAGATTTTCTTCAACTTATAAAATACCATCTCATAAAGAAAGTGAACTCAAGGCTCAAGGAATAGGTTATGCTTTTGTATTTCTCTCAAAGTATGAGGAACTAGCAGACAAATGTGGTAACAGTAATTTATTTTTTAAGCACGGGTAATATGTGATTTTCTTAATATTTTTCTCCAAAAGGGAAAAAAAAGTCAGTTGAGTTTTCAGGGCATAGAATTTAAAGCTGTTTTCTTATGTTCAAAATATAAAATCAAAATTGAGACAGACCTGTACCAACTAGGATATACCTCAACTCTAGGGAAACTGCTTTCTTCCTTTTTATAAGGCTAGATGGTAAAATGTAAGCATCATTCAT
>NW_006287680.1:458176-462419 GCF_000327345.1 Myotis davidii
AATGCCTTTGACTTCAAAATCCGTTTTCTAACCCTTGAAATTTCAGTGTAAACTGTTCTTTCTCTCGTGTGCTGACAGGGGAACCTCGCTGCAGTTAGATTTCTAATACATGGTGCCGCTTCAGTGGCAGGATATCGCTGATGGAACCATTCTAACAGGACTGGAAGGCACAGCCTCTGAGCCTCTGTGCTCAATTGCTTGGTGACCCCTTCAATGAAGGGCGATGAAGTGCTTGTAACTTTTCAAGTTTCTCAGAGACAGAGAGATTCCCATAAGCTCTCCGGAGATGGTGTTAAGTGAAGTTATTTTAAAAACACCATAACTTGTCTGTGGAAGATGAGTTTTACATAATTGTATCCACTGATGGTGCACCAGCCCGTGTTGTTTCTCTAACTGGAGAGTTTATGTATGTGCACAAACATATCTTTGCTTTAATAAGCTTGGTAGTGTTACTTCAAATAGAAACAAACATAAGAGAGGTAATGATTTTGTGACAAACAATTCTTTCCAATTGGTAACACAGGTAATTTATTTTAGGAACAGTGAACCATGTCTACTATATTGTACAACCCCACTGGAATGCAAGTCCTAAGTCAGAATGTAAATTACAAGAAATCAGAGATTGTTCTGTCCTGTTTGCCATTGTATGAGAAGCAGGTAGACTAGCAACTGGCCTATATATGTAGGTGCTCAGTGTGTTGAATCAATAATATCACAATTCATTTAATGAATTGCAAAATTCTTTATTTAAACTATTCTGGCATGGTATTAGTGTTATTCGATTTATTTTTCTTCCTATGACTTTAGAACCTACAATGTAAATTTTTTATGGTAAATTATGGCCTTAATTTATTTGTCGCTCTCAGTCATTTGTTTTACTATTATTAAAATTATTCTTAATATTCACACTAATTTATAATAAGAGAAAATGAGCGAAGAATAAAATATAGCCCTTTATTTTTGGAATATTCTTCAGATTGATATTGTCTTTTATTTTAGACCAAGCATGTCAAACTCATAGCCCGTGGGCTGCATCTGGCCCACAATGAATATTTTTGCAGCCCTGCCAATATAACTGTATGTAAGAAATGTTTTAATAAAATTTTTGTAACTTAATTTTTACAATATACTGTTATGCATAATTATTAATAACGAACTACAATGTTCTCTAATGACAGATGACTAAATTGTGTTACATTCATTTCCCTTACGTGCCTTATGCGCAGGTGCACCATTTCTCTCCACTAATACTAGCAGCAAATATTTTAGCAGCAAATACTAGCCACATCATTAGTCTTGGACTGACTTGTTTGGTGTGCATAACAGGAAGTATTTCGCTTTTGGAAAACAAGAAACATGGGTTTATTTGTGTTATGCTTACTAATTTGTGCAGTTATTCAGTGTCTGGTAAGTTAACATTCAAGAAAAAAATTAATTTTTATTAAAATGTTCTATTCTTTTATGCTAATGATTACTCATTTATTTTAGCCTTTTGTATTCAGCATGCTTCTATCGAAATAAACTTACATTTCTGTGAAAATTAAAGCTTTTTTTGTTTTTTTTATGGCCCATAATCTTAAACCTTGTTAATTTGGCCCATGTTAGCCTTTGAGTTTGACATGCTTGTTTTAGACCTGTAGCTGATAGTGTTGTATCGTAAATCAGCAAGATAGATATGAGACTCCTTAATGAGTCAATTAATTAGGAGTCTTTATTCGCGAGGGCCCAGAGGGAGATGTTTCCCAGATCTCTGAACCCCGACAGAGAGGAAGTTTTTCAAATTTATACTTTTTGAGCTTCTTTGCAGATTTCACAAAGAGCTCTGTGTAGGTTATTGTTACAGACGGTTTATAACCTTGAATACATAATGAACCAATACTTGGCATAAGAATATGGGAATTATTATCAGTATCAGTATTAGCTTGTTACATCAGATGGCTAGTTTACAAGGTCAGACAGCAAAGTTTTTATTTTTTTTCTATTATTCAAACTAAAACAGTTATTTTAAAGAATAAGGGACTGTCTAAAAATAACAGAGTTGACCTACAGAATAAGAGACTAAGAATAACAGAGTAGTTCAAACAGCAGTTTCAAACAGCAGTTTTCTAAAGGAGGAATTACTATGCTTCAGATTGAGTAGTCAAGATTAAGATTTGATGGCATGTGATGCATCCCACTAGGGCTCTTTAAGTAGAGCTACAACATATAGTTTTAAGAAACTATAGATGCATATTAATATCTCAAATTCAAATCCAATACCAAAGGATTCGTTCTCAGAGTTCCACCTTTGCATCTTTCTTTCCTCATAGCAAAATGTCACTATATTCATTTATTCCCTATGTTGTAAATACATACAAAAGTGTTTCAGAATTATTCATGGGTTACTTAGAAAGGTATTATTTAATTTCTAAATATTTAATTTTTTTTTGCAATATCATTTTGTAAATGATTTCTTTTTCTTTTTTTAATCCTCACCCAAAGATATTTTTCCATTGATTTTTAGAGAGAGTGGAGGGATGGGGAGAGACAGAGATAGAGAAACATCTATGTGAGAGAGACACATTGATTGGTTGCCTCCCACACATGTTTCGACCAGGGCTGAGGTTTAGGCCTGCAACCTAGGTATAGTCCCTTGACAGAAATAGAGCTGGGGAGAGACCCTTCAGTCTGTGGGCCAACAGCTCTATCCACTGAGCCAAACTAGCTAGAGCTGTTACTGATTTCTAATTGAATGGATGAGCACTTCTTTTTTCTAAGTTCATAGTGGTATACCACTATGTTAAAATTAATTAATTAATAATTAATTTTAACATAAATTAAAAAGAAGAAAAGTGTAATGTGATGAAGGGTCCAGAGGACCCTTCATTTTTTGTCCTTTCTCTTTGTCAAGGTTTTAGGTAAGAGCCACATGACTTATGAAGGAAGAAATTGGTTTAATGTAGCACAAAATGAAAAAAAAAAAAAAGATAAAATGAAACAGTGACCAGTTCTAAAACTCCTGTTGCTTTTAGTGAGCAATAAATAAGTCTAAATTCGAAATGAAAGTGTCACATTCCTTTGAGATGGCACCAAGTACTTCATATCATCGCCTATAGCCCGTACCTAACACATAGAGAAATCAGATTTTTTTAGAGCCATCATAAAACATAAAAAGTAAGGATAAAATGTATAGGATGCTCACTAGCAATTATCACCATATCTGAATATTTATTGTGTGGCTAAAAGAACATTTGGTGGTATGATAAATGATTCCTATATTTCTCCTTTTCTCATAATGTGATTTTCAAATTAGTCCCACATTTCACAAGTGTTCCCCATATGTTTTCAAGTATAATGTTGCCTTTTCTGACCTGTGACGCTGATTATAGTCAAAAGCCATGCCTTCACATAAACTTAAGCATTCCTTTTTATTATTATTATTGATTTTAGAGAGAGGGAGAGAGAAAGAAACATCTGAGAGAAAACATCTGAGAGAAAAATATCAATGGGTTGCCTCCCGTTTGTGCCCACTTGTGACCTGGGTATGTGCCCTTGCTGGAAATCGGACCCTCGACCCTTTGATGCATGGGATGATGCTCCAACCAACTGAGCATCACACCAGCCAGGACTAAAGTTAAGCATTCTTAATAGCAAGCTTTGCTACCAGGAAAAACAACAACAGCAACAAACAAAAATGAACCTTCCTTTTTTACTCAGCATTACACAAACAAGTCATATGTAATTCTCTGAAGTGAAAGTGCCATAAAAGCTATATACATACACATTCTTTCAGCTAAATTGGCAGCATAAAGCTGTATTACAAATATAAATAATGCTTTTCTGCAGGGGTGTTTACGGCTATACAAATACAGTTTAGAGACATTTTTGTTTTGTTTTTTTTTCTATACTTATAGGATAAGACATTACAAGAAATCATTACTATTTATTTTGAAAGATAAACTGGTGGGTTATAGCATTTTAATATGGTGAACTGAAGCTAGCATTTACTTTACTGCACTTAACATCTCTAATTTACACACTCTCAGAAATAAATTCCATACTGAAGCTTATTGATATCATCTCTATAAAGTGAAATCTCAAAAAAAAAATGTATGTCACCTTATTTAATGAGAAATCAGGGAATGAAATCATTCTTGGAGACACTTTAAATGGTCAATCAGGTATAATTTAACTATTGCCTGGATATCTTTACATTACTGGCGATTATAGGGTGTGCTTTCAGAAGAAATGTTTTGTTGATGCA
>NW_006287680.1:462457-471216 GCF_000327345.1 Myotis davidii
CAAGCCTTTCCTGGGCATTATTTATTTATTTATTTTTTTGTCTGGCAATCCTAACTCTAGAAATATACCGTACATATATTCTTATGTTGGTCTCTAGGTAAAGCACAGATGAAGAATAAAGATATTAGTGTTTTTGGTTGGGGCTATAGTGTTATCTTACATTTCAAATCCTGTTACTAAACTTTGTATAACTAAATCTTTCTTAAGTTTAACTGATTTTTAGTTCATAACACTTTAAAGAATGGTTAGGAAACATTTTCCATTTTACAATTATATTTGATTTTTCAGGGAGAAATTTTATAATCCTTTCCCAAATGTATTTAACTTCATCTGGAAACTAAGAAGCAGAAGCATCACCAGCACATTTCAGAATAAATTTAACCCCATTACGTTGAACATGATTATTTCATACATAGGAAGAAATAATCTTTGAAATAAATATCTTAATCCTGACACTCAATTCTCTATAACTAACTTTACATAAAAACAACCCTACAATAAATTCAACATCTATTCTATTTCCTTTATGTTCTCCATACATTATATATTTTCTCCCATTTCCTTAAGTTTTTTTTTATTTTTAAATCATTTTATTTTTCAATTACAGTTGACATACATTATTATGTTAGCTTAAGGTGTACACCCCAATGATCAGACATTATATAACTTACTAAGTGATCCTCACAATAAATCTCACAGCCATCTGACATCATACATAGTTCTTAAAATATTATTGACTATATTCCCTATGTTGTACTCTACACCCCATGACTATTCTGTAATAATCAATTTGTACTTAATCCCTTCACCTTTTCAACCATCTCTCCAATGCTCCCTCCCATATGGCAGCCATCACAATGTTCTCTGTATCTATGAGTCTGTTTCTTTTCTGCTTGTTTATTTATTTGGGGGTTTCTTTGTTTGTTTTTATTTTACTTTACCTTTTATACTTTTTAATTTTTTTATTAAACTTACTGGGTTGAGCCCCAGCTAGTGCATCTCAGTGATTGAGTGTTGACCCATAAACCAGGAGGTCATGGTTCAATTTCCAGTCATGACATCTGCCTGGGTTATGGGCTCGATCCTCAGTGGAGGGCATACAAGAGGCAGCCAATCGATGATTCTCTTTCATCATTGATGCTTCTCTCTCTTTTTCCTTCTCCCTTTCTCTCTCTGAAATCAATGAATAGATATTTTTAAAAAAATGTATTAGGGTCAACATTATCATATAGGTTTTGAGTGTACATCTCCATGACACATGATTTGTATATTGCACTGTGTGCCCACTACCCAAAGCCAAACCATAATTTTTGTCTTTTAGATTCAATTGTTGATAGATATGTATCTATTGCCATTTTGGTATTCAAATTTTTCATCTTTTTCTTCTTCTTTTTCTTCTTAAAGAAGATCCTTTAATATTTTATGAAATACTGGTTTGGTGGTGATGAACTCCTTTAGCTTATTCTTGTTTGTGAAACTCTTTATCTGTCCTTCGATTCCAAATGATAACTTTGCTGGGTAGAGTAATCTTGGTTGTAGGTTCTTGCTTTACATAATTTTCCATATTTCTTGCAAATCCCTTCTGGCCTAAAATGTTTTTGTTGAAAAATCAGCTAACATTTGATTCTATGTCATCACTGATATTTAGTTGCTTTCTCTGTGGAATCTTACTTGTACAACTAGTTTACAAGATCACTAAAAGGGAGGCTAGCCTTCTTATTAAACACCACACACAGCATATCAGCTCCAGTATATGCTCTCATATTTCTTTTTTTAAAAAATTTTGTTTTATTGCTTAAAGTATTACAAAGAGTATTACATATGTCTCCTTTTTTACCCGTCCTTGATAATCCCCTGGCCTCCCCTACCCCGCAGTGTCTTATGTCCATTGTTTATGCTTATATGCATGCATACAAGTCCTTCTGTTGATCTCTTACCCCGCCCCTCCCACCCTCCCATATTTCTTTGAGTCTCTGTTCATTTATCTTCATTCTTTTATTACTCTGTTCTTCTGACTACGTAATCTCCATTGATCTCTCTTCAAGTATGCTCATTTTTTTCTTCTGCCAGTTCACATTTACTGATGGACCCCTGTAGAGATTTTTTTTTCATTTCAGTTATTATATATTTATATTCCAAACTTTCATTCTTTTCAAATAATTTCTATATCTTTACTAATACCCTTTTTTATGTTATGTAGCCACCATACTCTCTTTTACATCTTAAATTATAACTTTTAAACAAATTTATGATGGCTCATTGAAGTCATTGTCTGTTAAATCTGACATCTGATTACTCTCTTTGGCAGGTTTTTGTTTTGTTTTACTTCTTTTTCCCCAATATATATCTTATAATTTCTAGTTTCTTTGAAAATATCATATTTGTTTTGCTGGAAAATGAATATTTTAGATGACATATCATGCAATTCTTTTTTTAAATTAAATCTTTATTGTTCAGATTATTACACTAGTTCCTCTTTTTTCCCCCATAACTCCCCTCCTCCCAGTTCCTGCCCCACCCTCCACCCTCACTCCCCACCCACTGTCCTCATCCATAGGTGCATGATTTTTGTCCAGTATCTTCCCGCATCTCCCACACCCCTTTCCCCCCAAGAATAGTGAGTCCATTCCCTTTCTATGTCCCTGATTCTATTATAATCACCAGTTCATTCTGTTCATCAGCTTATTTATTCACTTGATTCTTAGATTCACTTGTTGATAGATGCATACTTCGTGTTCATAACTAGTATCTTTACCTTTTTCTTCTTCTTCCTCTTCTTTTTTTTTTAAAATATATTTTATTGATTTTTCACAGAGAGGAAGGGAGAGAGATAGAGAGTTAGAAACATCGATGAGAGAGATACATCAATCAGCTGCCTCCTGCACACCCCCCACTGGGGATGTGCCTACAACCGAGGTACATGCCTTTGTCCGGAATCGAACCTGGGACCTTTCAGCCCGCACGCTGACGTGAGTGTTTTTTGCTTCTTTGCATTTCAAATCTTTGACTTGATTCTTGTGCTCCTCTGGTCTGCTGTTGGTTGTCTGTATAATATTCTTTATTTCAGTCAGTGTATGCTTAATTTCTAGTTGGTTCTTTATCACAACATCAAGGGTCTCATTAGATTTCTTGTAGATCTCATTAAGTTTATTGGCAGTTTCTAGAAAATTATTAAAATACCTTAAAAGTACAGTTTTGAGCTCTATAGCCTCCATTTCTGTCATGTTTCTTTGTCTCCGCATTTTTTATGCTTTCTTGGTGCACCCCCTTGTGGTCTTTGTGCGCAGTCTTGTTGTAGTTAAGCCTTGATTGTTGAAGGTAATACTGGAGTGGATTTGACCTCCAGGCCAACTGGCTTTGCGAATCAGCTGTGTCTACAGTGGGAAAACTGTGCTGGATCTCTAGGGCAGTGCTAATCTAGCCTTTGCCTGAGGCTATCTGGCAAATGCCTTTGTGCAGGGCTTGGGCTGGGCGGGGTGGGACCCAGGGGATCTACAGGGCAGGAGGAGCGAGCAGTTATGGCTGTCCTCAGTCCTGTCCCCAAGGGCTCTGCCTCTCAGAGTCCCAGCAACCGCTGCAAACCTTGGAGAGAAAGCTGCACTCGAGTTCCGACCAATGCCAGACAGTCCCACTTCTCCCGTTTGAGTCTGGGTCCCCAGACACTTGACCAGATCTGGAGCTCAGAGCCTGAGACTCCCTCCGATTGAAACAGACAATGCGCCCTCAGCTGTCCGCCCGCTCCATATGCACTCCGCACCTTAGTATTTGACTTCAGCACTGCGCCTCCTCTGAGTCTCGGTATGCTATTCTCTTTCCTCCTAGTCGTAGAACTTCCACTCAGCCAGCCTTCCTGTGGTTCTGGATGATGTCCGTTCCATCTTTTAGTTGTATTTTTGAAGTGGTTGTTCGAGGCAGCAAACTCTGGCATTAACCTATGCCGCCATCTTGGTTTTTCTATAGTGCAATTCTTAATACTTATTCCCTGGACATACCCACTGTCCCCCCACCCCCAAGTCCAGGGCTCACAGTCATACTTGTGACAGTGGTTTTGGCAGGGCTCTCTTTGGTTGTCTCTTTCCATCACACACACACATATAAAGCCCCACTAATAGCCAACCAATTGCTCAATTTAGAAAAAATTGCTTCATAGACTAATGCATTCAAATTAACCTCCTTTGAAAAGACAGTTCCTGAGGTCAGTATTTGAGAATATTTCCTGAACTTGGAAAGACTCTTTCTAGCTCTCTCTTTCCTCCATTTCTCTCTAGTAAACAAGCTGGCCTACAGTTTCACCTAAGACTTTAACAATCAATCAATTGCTTTCACCACAATTTCCATTGTTTAGAAAATGCCCTTTTGGGGGCTCTCTATTCTGTCTTTTCTTTGATCAGAATCATGCTGTCTTGGTACAAACTGTCCTTATTTTCAGCTTATGATTAGTCTTGTTGTTGGGTAGTATCAGTCCTCTTACTTTGCTGTTCATATATATATATATACACACACACATACACACACATACATATATATGTATATATATATATACATACATATTTTTTTTTTTACAGAGAGGAAGGGAGAGGGATAGAGAGAAACATTGATGAGAGAGAAACATCGATTGGCTGCCCCCTGCACACCCGCTACGGGGAATGTACCCTCAACCAAGGTACATGCCCTTGGCTAGAATTGAATCTGGGACCTTCAGTCCACAGGCCAATGCTCTATCCACTGAACCAAATCAGTTAGGTCTTACTTTGATATTCTTAAGTATTGTGTTGACTATTGTAGATATGTTCCCCTTGCATATAAACTTAGAATCAGTTTGTGAATATGTATGAAATAACCTGCTGGTATTTTGTTTGGAATTACATTGAAGATGGAAAGAAATAATTTTTTAATAACATTGAGTTTTCCTATTTGTGAACAAAGAATCTCTCTTGAAATATCTATTTATATTCTTTCGTTTGTGTTGTGTTTTTTAAATTGAAACTCTGTAGTTTTCTGCATAAAGATCTTCTATATATTTATTAGATTTCTTCCTAATAGATTTCTTTTTTCTTTTTTAATGTTAATGTAAATGATGTTTTATTTATGCCATATTTCAATGTTTTATTGATGATTGATTTAATAGTCCCCAAGAACACACTCAGGAATGCTGAATTATTAGAAGGGCTTGAAAAACCCAGAAAAACTTTTATAATCATGGTTATTTATTACAGTAAAAGGATACACATTCAATTAGCAAAGGTATGTGAAGGGGCGAGTCGTCGCGGGGCCTATGTGGGCCAGCCGCCGGGCCCCATGAGACACAGCCTGACCACGCTGCTGGCGGCCTCGGGCACCGACTCCCCAGCCCAGGGCGGGAGCGTACCTTCTTCCCGCAAGCCCAGGCCCCTGCTGGCCACGCCCGGTATTTCTTTGAACTAACCAATGACAATCAAGGGACGTGCGCGCCATAGAGATGACCACATCCTGTGTAACAAGACCCGACTCGCGCCTGGCCAATCGGCAGGGGCCACAGTCCCCTCCCCTGCCCTTACTATAAAACCCACAATCCCATCAGGCCTCGCTCTCTCTCGGCCACTGGGGCTTGCCGTTGCATCGGTGAGTGTGGCAGGGGAGCCAAACCTAGGTTTGAAATAAATGACTCTTTGCTTTTGCATCGGACTGGCTGGCTCCCTGGTGGGCTCTTGGGAATCTTGAAATCTGGGCACAACAGTATGTAGGGTACAACCTGTGAGAAAACAAGCAAAAGATTCAGGGGTGTTCACCTGGTGGAGTCACACAGGCACACTTAATTTTCTCAGCAACAATATGTGACAATATGTTCAAAGTGTTGCCAACCAGGTAAGGTCAGCCAAGCTTGGTGTTCAGTGTTTCACTGGAGGTAAGTCACACAGGCATGCAGTGTGACTGACCTTATCTACTCAGACTCCAACTTCCCTGAGAAAAACCTTTGTTCACCATAAATTATATCTGTTAGCATAGATTGTCTGATCCATTTGGCACCATTCAATCTAAAGCATCAGGTGTATCAAAAATAATATCATAAAACACATTTTCAGCATAACCTATCTGATAATAATTATAGCATGTCTCCAGACCTCAGCCACAGAAAAGCACTCTGATCAGAAAGAATATTCTAAGATTTTATAGCTTATCACCAGGATCCAAGCAATTTCCAATTCTAAAGACAGTCCTTTATGATAAACCCTCAGCTAATATCATACTCAATGGTGAAAACCTGAAAGCTTTTCCTCTAAGATCAGGAACAAGGCAAGGATGTCCACTCTCACCACCCTTATTCAACATAGTGCTGACAGTCCTAGCCAGAGCAATAAGGCAGGAGAAAAAATTCAAAGACATCCAAAGAGGGAAGGAAGAAGTCAAACTGTCACTCTTTATAGATGACATGCTTGTATATAGAGAAAATTCTAAAGACACTACAAAAAATACTATTAGGAACAATAAACAAATACAGTCAAGTTTCAGGATACAAAATCAATGTGCAAAAATCCATTGCCTACCTGTATACTAACCACAAAACATCAGAAAAAGAAATGAAGAAAACAATTTCTTTTGAAATTGCAACCAAAAGAATAAAATACTTAGGAATAAATTTAACAAAGAACATGAAAGACCTATATACTGGATATTGCAAAGCATTATTAAAAGAGATAGAAAAAGACAAAGCAAAAAGGAAAAATATTCGATGTTCCTGGATTAGAAGAATCAACATAATTAATATGGCCGTATTACTCCATGCAATCTCCATAAAAAACCCAATGTCATTAAAAAAAAAAAAATAGAACAAGAAATCATCAGATTTGTATGGAACCACAAAAGACCCTGAATAGCCAAAGCAATGCCGAGAAAAAAAGAACAAAGCTGGAGGTATCACACTACCTGACTCCAAATTATACTGTAGAGCTACGATATTCAAAACAGCAGATAAACACAGATTAGAATTATCAGAATTTCTTTGTCATGACTGGTGTGCCTGCCCATTCTATTCCATGTGACAGGCTTTCTCAATTCTGATACAATTGACATTTTGAGAGCGAGGGATAATTCCTTATAGTGGAGAGCAGAGCCCTCCTATGCTTTATAGAGTGTTTAGTAGCATTCCAGGCCTCTACCCTCTGGATGCTACACAATGGTGAAAACCAAAAGTCTTTCCAGATATTGACATATGCCCCTGGGAGACAAATTTCTCTGTCAGAAGCCAATTCCAGTTCACAGCAGGGCTGAATCGGGGAATGGTTGATGGCATTTCCCCAAACCTGAATAGTATACTTACATTAAATTGTTTGTTTGCTGCCAGACAAGCTCAGGGCATCTTAATCTACATGTTATTGTCTCCTCCCGGCCAAACACCTGAACAGCCATAGGCTGATTCATTCTGACAATGGACTCTGTATACTAGTGGTTCTCAACCTTGGCTGCACATTAGAATCTTTTCTAATCTGGGAATCTTTTTAAAATCCTGATTTCCGGGCCTCATCCTCCAGAAATTCTGTTTCTTTGTTACTACTGTTGTGGCCCCACCCAATAACAAAGAAACAGAATTTCCAGAGGATGAGGTCCAGAAATCAGGATTTTAGAAAGATTCCCAGGTGATTCTAATGTGCACCCAAGTTTGAGAACCACTACTGTATACAAAACCCTGACCCTTTGAAGTGTATATCTCTGCCTCACCTCAGGACAATTTGTGTTAATAAAAAGCATGGGGTCCTGAGATGAGGAGATCTTAGTTTCCTTTAAACTAGGCTCCTCTGACCCCCAAATGCCTTTCAAAATTATATTTTATCTCTGGACTCCTATTTAATCCACGCACAGCCTTCTCCAGATTTCCTGAACCCTTCTTGATGCCGGAACAAGAACCCCAGCATTCATCTATAGATGAAAACTGCCGTATAAAAGTTAGAATCAAAAGGAAATGGTAGTTCTAGGTCTTAATTCCATTCTGACACCATCTAAAAGGTATGTTATAGCCAGAGAGAGACGATGCCTATGAGTGAAATAACAAATGTATTTATTAAACTCTGCAACACCTTAGAAACCAAACAACGTTCCCTTTGAACCTCGAAGTGCTCAACACCCAGGGGAGGAATCCATTTTCTTTTTTCTTCTCTAGAGACTGAACTGGCAGTGCCAGTGGGCATAGTGGTCAGCAGAGATTTGTGCCTGTGGATTGTCAGAGCAGCAGAAGTGAAACGGGGCTCAAGGCAGACTCTGGACCAGCAGCAGCAGTAGTAGTCATCAGCAGCAGTGAGTCACAAGCTACGGAAGCATTAACAGTGACAGCTGGGATACAGCAGATAGCAGAGACAGAAGGTGCCTGAGGCTAAGTTTCCAAGGCACCTACAAATGATAGTGGCTGGTTAAAGCTTCAAATGGCCAGAGTGATCTGTGCTTTCAAACTAAGCTTAGATCCGAAGACATGATTTGTAGGAGAAGCACTGCTAAAGGGGGTAAGGAGCCCAACTTTGCATTGACACTAAGGACAGGAGACTCCCCTGAAATAGGCCAGGTTTATGTGAAGGGGAAGGAAAAGCTCCCTTAAAGCTGGCTTCAATCCTGAGGAGCTAAGTAGGAGTAATAACACAGCAAACTCTGGCCATTAAGGTTAAAATAGGCTTATTTGAATTCATAAGCAATTAAGAACTAGGAAAAGTAGGGTTATGTACAAATAAATACATGAATTCAGTAGTTCACAGTAGTAATAATAAATGAAGTCCTAGAGCAACTCTTCATTATAT
>NW_006287680.1:471759-473766 GCF_000327345.1 Myotis davidii
AAAATATTTTTGTAAATTTTTAAAATCAATAAGGGAAAGCCCACTGCATGGGAGAAAAAATTTGCCAATGGTATCACCAATAAGGGTTTAATCTCCAACATTTACAGGGAACTTATACAACTTAACAAAAGGAAGATAAACAACCCAATCAAAAAATGGGCAATGGACCTAAATAGATACTTTTCTAAAGAAGGCAGAAGGAAGGCCAAGAGACATAAGGAAACATGCTCAAAGACACTAATCATCCGAGAGATGCAAATCAAAATGACAATGTGGTACCATCTCATATCTGTCAGAATGGCTATCATCAACAAATCAACAAACGACAAGTGCTGGCGAGGATGCGGAGAAAAAAGAAACCTGCTTGCACTGCTGGTGGGAATGCAAACTGGTACAGCCACTGTGAAGAACAGTATGGAGTTTCCTCAAAAAACAAACTGGAACTCCCATTTTACCCAGTGATCCCACTTCTAGGAATATATCCCAAGAAACCAGAAACACCAGTCAGAAAGGATACATACACCTCTATATTTATAGTGGCACAATTCACCATAGCTAAGATTTGGAAACAGCCTAAGTGCCCATCAGTAGATGAGTAGATTAAAAAACTGTGGTACATCTACAGAATGGAATACTATGCTGTGGTAAAAAAGAAGGAATTCTTACCATTTGCAACAGCATGGATGGAACTGGAGAGCATTATGCTAAGTGAAATAAGCCAGTCAGAGAAACAAGCCAGTAAATATTACATGTTCTCACTCATTTATGGAATATAATGAACAATATAAACTGATGAACAAAAACAGATCCAGAGACAGAGAAGTATTGATCAGACCATCAAACCTCAGAGGGAAGGTGGGGTAAGGGGGAGAGATCAACCAAAGGACTTGTATGCATGCATATAAGCCTAACCAATAGACGCAGACAACAGAGGGGTGAGGGCATGAGTAGGGGGGTTAGAGGGGTAATGGGAGTTTAAGGACACATATGTAATACCTTAATCAATAAAGAAATTAAAAAATAAAATCAATAAGGAAAATATTACATTCATCATATATGGCCTAGCCCATTTTCACCTTATAATAACAATAAACACATACCTCCTATCAGCCATGGAATTGCTGGAATGCCCTGAGGAGAGATTCCTCTTTGTAAAGTGAAAAATATGTGCTGGCTTGGTAAATTGGTTCTATATTGCAGTGATTTTTAACCAGTATGCTGCAGGAATTTTTAAAACATGTGATAGCTATTTAATTAGGGGCATTGACTTCTTTTTCCTTAGATTGTCATATAAAAAAAAAAATGACAACTTGCCCTAGCTGCTTTGGCTCAGTGTTGGCTCAGTGGATAGATTGTTGGCCTGGAGACAAAAGGGTTCTGGATTTGATTCTGGACAAGGGCACATACCTTGGTTGCAGGCTCCTCCCCTTCCTCAGCCCTGGTCTGGGATCATGCAGGAGGCAACCAATTAATGTGTTTCTCTCACATCATTTCTCTCTGTTTTCTCTCTCTCTTCCATTATCTAAAAATCAATGGAAAAATAACCTCAGGTGAGGATTAAAATAAAGAAAGACAACAGCAAACACAATAATAGCCATCCACTGTAAATGAATCAAAAGTATACATATTTTTTTCACATTGGCAAAAATATAATTTTGGGTATGCTGCAGAATTTTAGTAATCCTATCTAATAAAGAGGGAATATGCTAATTAATCCTCACACTGTTGCAAAGATGGTGGCACCCACAGCCAATAAGGAGGGAATATGCTAATTGACTGCCCTGCTCTCAAAGATAGCAGCGCCCACAGCCACAAGATGGTGGTGCCTGGTCCTCACACACCCCCAGCCACCCAGGGCTGGCCAGAGGAGCAGGCAAGCTTCAGATGTCGGATGCCCAGCTGCCCAGGGCTGCCCGAGCCTCAGGTAACCAGGGCCAGCCAAGGCTTGCGCTGCTGGCAATGGCAGCAGCAGAGGAGTGATGGGGTGTCGCCTTCCCCTGATCGCCG
>NW_006287680.1:474985-496224 GCF_000327345.1 Myotis davidii
TAATGCAAGCTCCTATGGGGCCTTGGGCCTTCTTTTGAATGTTCTGGGTCTCTCTGACCCAGCTGCAGTTTGTTAGGTAATTTTAGATTGCAAAGGGCCATGCCATTCATATGCAAATGCCTCTGTGCAAAGCTTGGGTGGGGCGGGGTCTCAGAAAATCAACAGGGTGGAGCAAACAGCTATGGCTGATCCTCAGCCCTGCCCTAAGAGGCCCCGTGTCTCAGTGTCCCATGGTAATTGGTAATTGCTGTAAGTACCTCTGAGAGAAAGCTGCCCTCCAGTTCCGCCCAATGCCAGACAGTCCAGGGGAGTTCCAGACAGTCCAGTTTCTTCCTGTATGAGTCTAGGCCCCCAGAGACTAGCCCAGAACTGGAGTTCAGAGCAGTTGGGAGTTTGTGTCTCCCTCCCGATTGAAAAAGACAACTGTGTCCTCAGTTGCCAGCCCTTTCTGCATGCACTTTACTCTGTACTTTACTTCTGCACCTCCTCTGAGTCTCAGTGTGCTTTTCTCTTTCCTTCTAGTGTAGAATTTCCACTCAGCCAGCCTTCCTGTGGTTATGTATGATGTCTGTTTTTTCTTTTAGTTGTAGTTTTGAATTGGTTGTGAGAGGCAGCAATTTCAGGTGTTTACCTATGCCGCCATCTTGGTTTCTCCTGTTATAGTTTTTCTCACCTGGTTTTAGAAGCTCATAATACACCACACCTTCCTGATCCCACCAAACGCAGAGCATTTTCTTCTTTCTGAAGCAATTTGGCCTTACAGTCCATGTTGATGGTTGACCTGGATCATCCCATAATTTTGTGTGTTTGGGGTTCTCAAAATCAATCCACTTTTCATCGCCTGTCACAATTCAATGCAAAAAACACTTTCTTTTGTGCCATTGAAGCAACATTTTACTGATGACTTTTGATTTTTCCTTTGCCTTTCATTCACTCATTTTATCGGAAATTGTTTGCTGAGCAATGTTTAATCTTTCTGCAACTTTTTTGTGTGTTTGACACACATCTTCATCCAACAATGCTTGTAATTGTTGGTCTTCAAACTTTTTTGGTATACCTGGACATTCTTTGTCTTTCACATCAAAATCATCACCTTTAAAGCATTTAAACCAGTGTTCACAAGTATCTTGAGATGGAGCATGTTACCATAAGCTTCCTGAAGTATTCTGCAGCACTTTTTTTCAAAATAAAGCAATGAATTATAACTTCCTGCAAATGCTCTTTTTGGGGCATGAAATTCGACATTCTCAAGCATAAAAATATCTATGATGTTAACACCTTCAGCAAATTTGACATATGAAGTTTTGATGCTTGTCAATACAACAAAATATCATACATATCAAATCACATATATATCAACCTAAGTGTAACTCCTATTGAAAAAATCCACACTATTAACTGGCACACCTAGTAGCTTGGATTATATCTCATTTCAATTAGGGCATAGCATTTGAGGACTAAATTAAACCACCTCAGAGAAAGGAGCATCTATATATTAAACATTGTTTTATCCTTACTAAAAAACAACTAGTTTTTCATACATTCATACTACAGTAAACCCATCAATAAGCCTTGATCTCTTGTACAGAAAGTCCAATCATATTTTAATTCCTCACTCTTTAAGGATGATTCTCTTATAAAACTCTGGGAAAATAGCATAGGAGGAAACTTGGATGACTGCTATGGTGATGTCTTTTTAGATAGAATACTAAGACACAATTCAAGAAAGAAATAAAACGTTGGATTTTATTAATTAAAATCTGCTCTGTGACAGATAGTGTCAAGAGAATTAGAAGATAAGTCACATTCTGGGAGAAAATGTTTGCAAAAAACATATCCGATAAAGGATTGTTATCCAAATTATACAAAGAAAACTTATAACTCAATAATAAGAAAACAAATAACCCCAGTTTAAAAATGGGTTAAGACCTTAGCAAACATCTCATCAGAGAAGATATACAATTAGAAAATAGGCATATGAAAAGACGCAGCACATCTTATGTCATCAGGAAAATTCAAATGAAAACAATGAGATGTCACTACATACCTATTAGAATCGCCAAAATCTGAAACAATGACACTACCAAATGCTAACAAGGAAGTAGAGCAACAGGAACTCCCCACTCATTGCTGAATGCAAAATAGAACATCTACTTGAGAAGACAGTTTGGCATTTTCTTAGAAAACTAAACAGGCTCTTGCCATACAATCAAGTAATCCTATTCTTTACATTTATCCAAAGAAGTTGAAAAACTTATGTCTGCACAAAAACCTGCACATGGATGTTTACAGCGGTTGCCAAAATTGAAAGTGACCAATGTATCCCTCAGTAGATGATTGGATAAATAAACTGGGGTATATAGAACTCAAAGGAATATCCACCTAGATTCCTAAGTTATACTGAGTATCTCTCATCATAAATTTAAATAAATGCAAACCATAGTATCCTATATACGAAAGAGGGAATATGCAAATTAACCTTATGCCCTTACAAGGTGGCTGCCTATGACCAGGCTGGCAGTGGGGTTAGTGAGGGATGACCAAAGGACTGAACAAGCAGGCTGCGTAGGATGGCCAGACTGGTAGGAAGGTTAGTGAGAGATGACCAGACCGGTGGGGGGGGGGGGCAGTTAGGGGTGACCAGGCCAGCATGCAGAGGCAGTGAGGGGCAAACAGGCTGGAAATGGGGGGCCTTTAGGGGTGACCAGGCAGGCAGTCAGGTGAGCAATTAGGAGCCAGCAGTCCAGGATTGTGAGAGGGGTGTCCGACTGCTGTTTTAAGCCCAATTCCTGAGGGGTCCCAGATTAGAGAGGGTGCAGACTGAGATGAGGGGACCCACCTCCCATGCATGAATTTCGTGCACCAGGCCTCTAGTATTATTATAAACTGTCAGGACATCAGTTTACAGAAAAATAAGCGGACTTATGAATGACACCAGAAGTAGACATTTGCCTTTCTTAACTTTTTGGAGCAATTAAAATTATTAAAATTATATTACCAGCACACATATATGCTAAATTTCTGCGTAGCTTCTTTCTTCATGTAGTGATTGAGTGTGAGATATGGAGCATATCCCACATAATTATATACAATAATGCTTAGTACCTTGTGTTTAATAAATTTTACCATAGGCCATCTTTAAGTTCAGTATTATCTTTCGTGGTTTTATTTAGACTAGATCATATGTAATCTAGCAACAAATATTTTTGTTTATAGAGAAATTCAATATTTCTCTTCATTTTTTTGTCTTTGGTCTCATCACTATATTTTACACATAATTTATCAACATTTATATCAATTATTTTGTTATCTGGTAGAGTTTACAAGGTATACTCTAACACAAAAGAGTTGAATTGAGAAGATAAGGTAAAAAGAAAAGGTAAAAAATATAATTAAATTGAGTTTAAATAAAGGAAAAAAGGTAGAAATAAAAAAATATTCACTAATAAGTGCTGGCAATCCTAGCAGAAATCTAATGTAATAAAAGAGAAACATGCAAATTGACCGTAACTTTCCTATGCCCAAGACACGCCCACCAGACAATCAGAGTGACTGTATGCAAATTAACCCAACCAAGATGGTGGCTGGCAGCCATGAAGCTGGAGCAAGCAGCAGGCTTAGTTGCCCCGGCGATGGAGGAAGTCAAGATTCCCGCCTGCCCTGGCCGGCTGTGGCTTCTGCTAAAGGCAACAAAATTTCAATTATAGAAGATAAATAAATCCCAGATACCTGCTTTGAGCCAGCCTCCACTGGGAGCGTGGGTGTCTGGGGGCTGTGGCCAGCCTGCAAACAGCCATCAGCCCCTCACCCAGGCTGGCAACACCCTCATGAGGTGAGGGTCCCCGCTGGGGGGCTTGGCCAGCCTGCAAACAGCCATCAGCCCCTCACCCATGCTGGCCAGGCACTCCAGTGGGGACCCCCACCCTGAAGGGGTGTGGCAAATCTGAAAAAGGCCCTCAGCCCCTCACCCAGGCTGGCCAGGCACCCAAGCAGGACCCCCACCCTGATCCGGATCACCCTTCAGGGCAAACCAGCCGGCCCCCACCCGTGCACCAGGCCTCTATCCTATATAGTCTGAGGGTTCCAAGACTGCGAGAGGGCACCCGCCGGGCTGAGAAACCACCCCCCCACCCCCAGTGCACAAATTTTTGTGCACTGGGCCTCTAGTATAAGTATAAAAATATATCTTTAAAAACAGTAGCATAACACACTTCTAAAACTCTGTATGGCATAGGAATATTTTTAAGAAACAACAATTTAATTTGTTCATCTGTAAATAAGTAGCTTCTTAAATTGAAGGGATTAAAATCTGAATATTTACATAAAGAGCAAAATTAATGTCCAATAGTTATTACATAGGGTTCTGATAATAATATTATTATTTATACTATATATATAAAATTTGAATATACAAGATTCACTCCATAGACTATTATAATACCAATGAAGATTTCTGTGTTTATAAAGCTAATAAGACCAGTTTAAAAGCTTAGTAAATATATTTAGGGCACAATCAGGCTACAATCTGTATTGCAATTAGCAGTTCAATACAAAATAACCTAGTAAACTTTAAATGTGGTAAAAATAATCTTACTTTCCAGTATAATAATAGTTTAGACACTATATTTAGACAATTTTAAAACATAAATATTCACAGAGGATTTTTTTCAGTGTGTGCAATGGATTCTTTAATAATTACAGAGGCCATTAAATTACATCACATTAAATTACATTACAATAATGTGGGTTTTAAAGATTCTTTTTACATCAAAAGGCAGTTAAAATTTTGGAATAGAAGCCATGTGATGAAGAACTGTCACTAGAAATATTTAACCATTAATCTCTAGATCACACAATGAGTTTCTATCAGTCAGCATCAGATGATTTCATTCATATGTGTAATTTAATGAGCAAAATAAACAAGCAAAATATTGATAGACTCATAGAGAGCAAACTGACAGTTGTTGCAGGTGGGGCTGGTTGGGGAGTGGAGGGATTGAGCAAAATAGAAAAAAAAGAGAAAAAAGTCATGGACTGGGACAATATTGTGGTGATTGTCAGGGGTAGGAGGGTATGAGGAGGGGACATAGGGGGTGAGGAGCATAAAGGGAGTATAAATGTTGATGGACGGAGACTTGATTTAGGGTAGTAAGCACATAATACAGTGTATAGATGATGTGTTGTAAAACTATGTATCTGAAACCTATATTATTTTGTTAACTAGTGTCACCCAATAAGTTCAATAAAAAGAAAAATAAAGTATTAGAAACCAAAGTTCCTGTTATGAAGAGCATTGCTTAAATAGAACTATTCTGTGCTCCCATGTGTGTGGTGGCAGAGAAAATTTGATATGTTCTTCAATTTTAACTTCTGTGCCTTTTGGGCACTGAACTAAGGTAGATTTCCATATCTCCTGAAAGTGTGGTGAGAGAAATATTCTGTGGAATGAAATATGGGTAGATGACTTACAGCATTTATATACTACGAAAGGCACGGTACACAAAATTTGTGCACTGGGGGGGGGGGCAGTGGGTGTCCCTTATCCCAGCCTGTACCCTCTCCAATCTGGGACCCCTTGGGGGATGCCCCTCTTACAATCCGGGACTGCTGGCTCCCAACCACTCGCCTGCCTGATTGCCCCTAACCGCTTCTGCCTGACAGCCTGATCACACCCTAACCACTCCCCTGCCAGCCTGATCGATGCCTAACTGCTCACCTGCTGGCCTGATTGCCCCTAACTGCCCTCCCCTGCCGGCCTGGTCGCCCACAACTGCCTTCCCCTGCCGGCCATCCTGTGGGGACCATCTTTAGACCACATGGGGTTGGCCATCTTGTGCCACATGGGGGCAGCCATCTTGTGCGAGGGTGTGATGCTCAATTTGCATATTACTGCTTTATTATATAGGATTTCCTAACCCTTCCTAAGTAGATCTCCATGCTGGCTGTAGAAAGGATGGCAGTACCAGTGATAGAAGGAAGGTTCCGAGGTGACTCCCATTTTCTACCCACCCTGCCACTCAGTTACCCACATTATACTCTGATGTGAGCACAAAATAAACCTTTATTTTGTTAAGCCAAAGTTATTTTGAGTTATTTGTCATTGAAGTTAGTATAACCTCACAAGTAACCATCTCATTATTTTTTACTTAAAAGTACTTCTACAATTTTAATAGAAAAGGAATACTTTAATGACTACTATGATGGCTATAAGCAAAAAGATGGACAATAACTAGTATTGACAAAGATGTAGAGAAGTTAGAATCCTCATGCATTGCTGGTGGGAATGTAAACTGGTGCAGCCACTGTAGAAATTCCTCAAAATTTTCAATATAGAGTTACCACATGACTCAGCAATCACACTGCTAGGTATATACCCAATAAAAAAGAAAACATGTCTATAAGTATTTCTCTTTCTTGGACCACGACCAGCACAACTAGAGACTGGACAGGAGTCCTGAGTAGGGGCAATGGGGGATTGAGAAAATGAAAAAGACAGACACAGATACAGTAGGGAAACCTGGGACCAAGTGTGACAGCTGGCCCTCTGAGGAAGAGACAGTGATCCAGAGCTGGTGCAGCACGTTTATTTTATACACTATGATTCCATGAAGTTTTACTAGAGTTTAAGACAAAGGAATTATGTGAAATCATGGTTAAAGATCAAGCTGTGATTCTTCATTCTTGTGGCTTTTGTGTAGCTGTCACTCCTATCTTGAATGGATAATTGTGTCCATTCCTTGTACCTGGCTGAACTTAGATAATGAAACCCACCCCCTGGCACCTGAGTTAAGGGTCAGGCTGACAACATACCTGCCTCTGGCACGGAATGTTTCCAGAATGTGGCTCTGCTGATTCTACTGGATTCAGCTGACAATTAGCTCATGTGCCTTCCCAAGAGCTCCCTACATCTACCCCTTTTTTTTTATTTTGAAATGCAGCTTATGGATATCTAATTGGAGCCTTAGGATTTGAAATCACAGGAGCTTGCTGAGGACTGAAAGAAAGTACGATAAAATTAGTAGTACACAAATGAATCCTATTAGGTACCAGGTGGTGTATTTCAATATATTCCATGGATTAAATTTTTTAAAATTATTCAGTAATTCTTTTTGCCAGTTTTTCAGGAGATATAATTTCATCATGACTATTCTGAATGGCTTGCACATGTTTGTGTAGCCACATTAGGTCTATACTGATATTATTATGATGCCATATTCCCTGTAGGTGTATCTTGCTTTTACTCCAATCCATAGAGAACTGTTATAGATGGCTGAAGTCACATAGATATATGTAAAAGCAGAATGGCATTGCAGCTGCTGTCTAATCTTAACACTTTCTAATTGATTGCCTAGTCCTATTATTACAGCTTCCAAAGCATTTAACTTTGTTTCTAGCTTTTTGTCTATATCTTCTTGATCATGAAATACAGTCAAAGTGTTCTGAGCCAATTCATTGATAAACTTCATATTCTGGATGCTTTGGGTCAATGCAAGAGAAGCAGTCACAGCAGATGCAATAACAGTAACTAGGGTAACAATACCAAAAATAATAAGTCCCAAAGCACGCTTTTCCTGGGACAATTGTGTAATTCCTTCAATGCCTGAAGGCCTGCATCATGACACCATTTTTCTGTTATGTTAATAGGAAACATAATAAAAGAAGGCTGCTTTAAAATTAATATATTTTCATTCAGGTTATGCCTAGAAACACAGCTGGTAAGGTTACAGTGATGGCACTGGACAGTATAATGGGTGTCCAATCTGGTAATGTTCACATTTCCAGTCACCAATACATATGGAGGCTGGACATAGGCTCATACGCCATAGCAATGGCTCAATGAACATGCTCCTTTAATATCAGCTAAGGAAGATCCAGTAAAATTAAGAAAGTCAAGGGCAGTGGCTAAAGACCAAAGATCTTTCTGTAAATTTCCTATTTTCTTGTTTCAGCCTTGCCATTGAGGAAATGCTCACAGCACAGCAGTGGTGCTATTAGGACAGTAAGGGAGCAGGGGATGCTTACCAGACTGCTATCAGGTAGCCTTAGGAAATCCTAGTTTAGTAACTCTCTGAATATATTTTCCCATATCCCAGGGGCCCGCGACTTTAGCAATGTCTGCACCTCCATACAAAGCCACTGTTCTTAAAACAGCTTGGTAGTGGCACAAGAACAGGCATATAGATCAATGGAATAGAATAGAGAACCCAGAAATCGACCCAAACCACTATGCCCAATCCATATTCAACAAAGGAGGCAAGAGCATACAATGGAGTCAAGACAGTCTCTTCAATAAATGGTGTTGGGAAAATTGGACAGATACATGCAACAAGATGAAACTATACCACCAACTCACACCATACACAAAAATAAACTCAAAATGGATAAAAGACTTAAACGTAAGACGGGAAACCATAAAAATATTAGAGGAATCCACAGGCAACGAAATCACAAACATATGCCAAAGGAATTTCTTCTCTGATACTGCTCCTAGGGCAATGAAAACTAAAGAGAAAATAAACAAATGGGACTGCATCAAAATAAAAAGCTTTTGCACAGCAAAGGAAACCATCAACAAAACAACAAGAAAGCCCACTGCAGGGGAGAACATATTTGCCAATGATATCACTGACAAGGGTTTAATCTCCAACATTCACAGGGAACTCATGCAACTTAACAAAAGGAAGATAAACAATCCAATCAAAAAATGGGCAATGGACCTAAAGAGACACTTTTCAAAAAGGACATACAGAAGGCCGAAAGACATATGAAAACATGCTCAAAGTCACTAATTATACGAGAGATGCCAATCAAAACGACAATGCGGTATCGTCTCACACCTGTCAGAATGATTGTCATCAACAAATCAACAAACAACAAGTGTTAGAGAGGATGTGGAGAAAGAGGAACCCTTCTGCACTGCTGGTGGGAATGCAGACTGGTGCAGCCACTGTGGAGAACAGTGTGGAGTTTCCTCAGAAAACTAAAAATGGAACTCCCATTTGACCCAGTGATCCCACTTCTAGGAATATATCCCAAGAAGCCAGAAACACCAGTCAGAAAGGATATATGCACCCCTATGTTCATAGCAGCACAATTCACCATAGCTAAGATCTGGAAACAGCCTAAGTGTCCATGAGCAGATGAGTGGATTAAAAAACTTTGGTACATCTACACAATGGAATACTACGCTGTAGTAAAAAAGAAGGAATTATTGCCATTTGCGACAGCATGGATGGAACTGGAGAGCATTATGCTAAGTGAAATAAGCCTGTCAGAGAGAGATAAATACCACATGATCTCACTCATTTGTGGAATATAGAGAACAACATAGACTGATGAACAGGGACATATCCAACGACAGAGAAACAGCGATCAGACTATCAATCCCCAGAGGGAAACTAGGGGGTGGGGCTAAGGGGGGGAGATCAACCAAAGGACATGTATGCATGCATATAAGCCAAACCAATGGACATGGACAACAGGGGGATGAGAGCAAGAGGGGCGGGGAGGAGATGGGGGGGGGGTAGGGGTTAATGGGAAATGAGGACACATTTGTAATACCTTAACCAATAAAAATAAATAAAATAAAAATAAAAAGATAAAAAAATATTCAAACCCTTAAAGGATTGTCAAATTTGATTTTACCAAAAGATTATATATTAAAGTGTATTAGACAGGAACATAGGCTAGTAAACTTCAGTTCCTATGATTAAAAGATGATTGCTTATTTTTTATTTGTTTGTTTGTTTGTTTTTAATACCTGATTAATATAACATAATTATTTTACTAGAAAAGAGCTAACCAAAATAAGGCTTATTTTCTAACTTTATTTGTTCTTAGATGTGGACAGCAAATGACACTAATTGGATTTCTTCTATAACTCTTCCTCAGTATTTTGATATAAGTTATTTACTCTCTGTTTAGGGAGGCAAAATGCAAAAACCTTAAATTTTTAATGGCAACCAAAAAATGAACAGCCAATATTTCTTAGATTGACATTTATGAACACACTTTATATGTACTTTTACGTTTAATAAAATATACATTCAACAAAGTACAAGAGACCTTTTGTAATAAAAGCTAAGAGCAGGTGAATTAAACTTTAGTAATCAATGTTTCAATATTTTATGTTATTTTAAAACTAGATGTCTAGTGCATGAAATTTGTGCACTGAGGTGCTGTCCCTCAGCCCAGCCTGCACCCTCTCCAATCTGGGACCCCTTGTAAGATGTCTGACTGCCCGTTTAGGCCTGATCCCACTGGCAGTCAGACATCACTCTCACAATCCAGGACTGCTGGCTCCCAACCACTTGCCTGCCTGCCTGCCTGATTGCCCCTAACTGCTTCTGCCTGCCTGCCTGACCACCCGCTAACCACTCCCCTGCCAGCCTGATTGATGCCTAACTGCTCTCCTGCCAGCCTGATTGCCCCTCACTGCCCTCCACTGTAGTCTGGGTCCCCCCTAACTGCCCTCCCTTGCAGTCTTGGTCACCCCCAACTGCCCTCCCCTGTAGACCTGAGTCCCCCTCAACAGTCCTCCCCTGCTGGCCATCTTGTGTCCACATGGGGGCGGCCATCTTTGATCACATGGGGCAGACATCTTGTGTGTTGGAGTGATGGTCACTTTGCATATTTCCTCTTTATTATATAGGAAGGATATCTAGAACAGGCAAATACATAGAGAGATAGATTAATCAAGCAGTAGTTGTTAACCTCTGGCCCTTTAAATATAGTTCCTTATGTTGTGACCCAACCATAAAATTATTTTCATTGCTGCTTCATAACTGTAATGTTGCTACTGTTATGAATCATAATGTAAATATCTGATATGTAGGATGGTCTTAGGCAGCCCCTGTGAAAGGGTTGTTTGACCACCAAAGGGGTCGCGACCCACAGGTTGAGAACCACTGGATTAGTGGTTGCTTAGGGTGAAAGACAGGAGGACGGAGAGGGGAATGGAGCTTGGCACTTAATGAGTTCGAGTTGTTTTTAGGGGAGATGAAAAGGAAATATTTTAAAAGCAGATTGTAGTGATTGCTGTACACTGAAACATTGAATTGTATAATTTAAATTGCATATCATGTGAATTATATCTCAAAACATTTTTATTAGAAGGAAGAAAGGAGATGGGGACACTGACTCTTGTCTGGATGATTTGCTGCTCATTGGAATACATCATGTTGCAATGTTTTACTTCCCATCTTAGACTTAAGAGGGGTTTTTAAATCAAGAGTTTTCTGACTTTAGTTATTCTGGGTTTTTTTGTGGCAACTTCTCAGGTGGGAAACCTGAGAAAAAGAGAAAGAGCAGGGTCCCTGTGAAGAGAAAGTATATTCATTGACACTTTGTCCAGAAGTTAAGGCTAAAGAGTGGGGCATAGCTAGCGAGACATTTTTTGTGGCAATGAATAACAGGTTTATTTGCAGCATTGGTAAGGTCGAAATTTAATTACCAAATTCTGTCTGTTCTTTTACCCTTAAACCTTCAATACAAGTCTGGTATTAGTGGCACTTTATACTGAAGGAACAGTGACAATATTGTAAGAATTTGAATTGGTGACCAGTAGTAAAAGCAGAGCATTTCTGACATAGAGTTGAAAGCTATTATTGGAACTAGAATGGCAGGGCTTTAAATTGGACTGGCTCAGAAGTAAACCTAAACCAAACTATTTTGTAAGAAATGAGGTTCTAAAATAAGATTATAAGGATATAATATATTTTGATGAATTAGATATGTATTTAATACAAGCATAAGTCTGCACACAAACTACTCAGACCTCTGAAAATATTTAGATGCTAGAAAATGCTCTATATTTGGCAGGTCTTATTGGTTTTAAAAGATATTCACTTTCTTTAATAAGGTAAATTAATAGGGATATAGTCATTCAGCTGAAAAGAACTGAAATTAGAGCCTTTAATAGGATTTCCCATACAGATTAGGACACGTTATAGGCAGATTCTGAATATGGCTGTTAACAATGTCTCCCTTCCCTGTACGTGTGTTCCCACCTCTCTTGTCAAGAAGTGAAGTCTATTCCCCAACCCTTGAACATGGCCTGAAAACGTGATCTGCTTTGACACTGAACCTAGCTTCTGAGTGGCTTGGCAGCTTCTGCTTTTGCTCTACTTGGTGAAGTGGATTGCCAGAAAGAACTGAGGAAAAACATTTGAGGTACTCTTTAAGCATCAGAAACTTCCTGAAGGCCTTTGGGGAAGCCTGACCCTGCTTCTTTAATTTCTTATGAAAATCTTTTTATTGTCTATGTTTTTCTTTGAGAAAAGAAGGACATGTATGGTAGGCACTGCTGGACCTTTTTCCCTCAGGTAAAATATATGCCCTGGAGTTGCTTCCTGCAGTTGTGTTACTAAATGAGTGTCCTAGATAATGATCATAATTTTCTCCATGATTGCTCTCACTAAAAGGGAAAACCAGAAGTTAAAAGATTTCTCTAGTCTCCTCTAACTTATAATTTATCCTGAAAGCTGAAAGAAAAGCATGTCCCAGATGACACAGCAGTAACCCTTTTCCATCAGGTGTTCCTGTACTTGAAGTTCTGTAGCTATATAATCTAAAGTAACTATGCCTGCTCTGGAGAAATGAATTGATTCAGTGTTAGCCTATGTCATCACAAACTCATTTCTGATTGTGAAATTACTTTTAATTTTTTTAAAATGAATATAGGGAAGTAGAAAGAACAGTAGGAAAAGGGGACACTGAGAGGAAAAGATTCAAATACTCTGCTTACTCTTTCTCTTTTTGTATTTGCAGGGTCAGCACTTTTCCTCCATGGTCGGATCACTGTTGAAAAAATTTAAAAATTTAAAATCGTACATCCTCAGACTAGTCTGATATAAAGGAAAGGCTATGAGAAATAGAGAAAGCCCATACTGTGTTCTTGCTTCCTCTTTTTAACTTATTTATAAACCAAGAATATAATACATTATTTCAAAAACAAAAAATGAATATACTTTTCAAATGACACATAAGTTGCCTTTTCCCATAAATGTAAATACTACTTTAGTATTTAATAAATATAGATTTTAAGAGATCCATTTTTGGAAAATATAGTGCCTAGGACAAAGATGGCTAATACATTTAGTTTACATGTCACTGATAAATGGGTAGTGATTCCAGCAAGGTTGAGTTACAGACTTAACATTGCTAGTGTGAAAGTATCACAATTAATTATATCTATAATAGATACAAAATGACATGCTAATAATGTTATTTCTGTTCTGTGGTAGTAACATGTGAATTAGAAAATATAGAAAATCAGACATATAGAAAACAGGAGTCATCAATTTCAAAAAGGTAACCAACAGGAAAAATGGATATTCTAACAGGAAAATGTCTTATAGAGGCTTGTTTGTTGGTATGGCTGGAAATTTAATTATTTTTAAAAATGCATAACTAACTACTGTCATGGCCGGTGGGGCTCAGTAGTTGAAGCGTTGGCCCACACACCTAGGGGTCATGGGTTCAATTCTCAGTCAAGAGCATGTACCTGGTTTAAAGATTGGATACTGGCCCTGGTTTGGGTGCATGTGGGAGGCTACCAATTGATGTGTCTTTCTCACATTAATATTTTTAACTCTCTCTCCCTCTCCTTCCTCCCTTCTACTCTCTAAAAAATAATAATAACAACAAAAATGCATAACTACTTTTACCAAATGGCAGGTATAAAAAAATATTAGGTAAAAGGAGATTTGTGATACATGATACCTTTTAGTTGAATTTCAAGAATAGCATGCATTCTCCTAGGCCCAACTCAAAATAACAATATTGCCAACTGTTGGACCAAGTGTCCAAAAATATATTTGAATGATCTATAACACAAACACATTTATAGATGATGATGCAATGTCCTGTGACAATATTTTCCCTCTGAACTCTGAGACTCTAAGCAAGTTAATCTTCTTTGATTGAGGAGTATCATCTTATATTTAATATATCTACTTCTTTTTACATTAGATAACAAAGGAGAGAATACAGAATTTCCAGAGAAATGGAAGGCAAGATTCATATGTAAGAAACATTCCTGATGAATGTGGTCCATGAAAGAGGAAACACAAGTAGGAACATAGCTGGGGTAGAAGGAAGACAAAGGCATGGAAGGTGTACATACAATTTTTTTTCTTCAACATGGCTACGTTGAGAAAAGGGTAACAATATACATACTAGTACATGCACATAAATTTACTCCAAAGCAAATAAATACAGAAGTTGAGTAGCAATGAGTGTTGGGCATAGCATTGTTTATAGGTATTTATAGATATAGATGAGTATAAATAATAGGAAATGCACAGATCTCAATGTAACCAAGAGTCTCAGCTTCTTGGCTATTAATATTCAGAATTATGAAAGAACCTGTCTTCACTAACACCTCATCAATGTCTTGGAGAATAAAAAATAAGCTAATGGTGTGCAGCAATAGAAAGATAGAAAAGCAAGGATCAGGAATAATGCATAAAACAGAGAATGTTTAAGTGAACCAGCTACAAATGGATTTGCAAAGCATGGCAATGTTATGCCTAAGGAGTTGGGAGAATCTTTGGTTGGAGATTCTGAAGGGATTTCCAGGGAGCCTCAAAAGAATTGGTTCAGATGCTATAAAATTCATATATGATGGCTGCGTGTCCTTCCAGCTATACTTTCACTGTGATTTATTCTCACAGCAAAGTGAAACTAAGTTGTTTGTGGTAGGAATATAAAGATTTTCTGACAATAGTTTTCTTAAGAGCAGCCTATTGGAGGACTTTGAATGTTTTCAGCTTCATGGAAAGACCTTTTATAATAAATTGTGTTTTTCATGTTAAACAGGAATCTTCAAAAGAAGGTGTTAACATAATTGAGGTATGATAAGTTTGACAGTAAGTGTCATTATCAGAGTCCCACTGACAGCTTTCTGATGTTAAAAAAAAAAAAAATTCTTCCTACACAGGCACAGAGCCTCTTATGGTATCGAAAAATTTTCACCCAGTATATTAACATTCTACATCTGCCCCTTCATTTTGAAGGTTACCCAAGTTAAATGGTTTCCACGATATTTAGGCTTTTTAATCTATTGAACAAAGATGCAGTGCTCTCTGGTATTCAATATAGAGGGAATACAAAACTTTAAAGGATGATATGAAAGATAAAAATATGAGAAGACATTCTCATATTTGCCTCATGCATACCAATGCCTCACCTTGTATGCACAGTAGGGTGAACAGCCTCCACTTTGAATATTATTGGTGCAAGTAATGTGAAAAGCATGGATAAATAAGAAGTCAGATAAATCCATGTCATTCAAAGTTTTCCTAAATTCAGCATAAAACCAAGATGTGTTTTCCAAATGAATTATTCTTATTTTTAGCCTTCTCTAAAGATAGAGTATCACATAATTGAGAAATTCACCACCTCTACATACAAAATGCTAAATTTCATATACTGAAAAATTTAATTATTTCCTGTTAGAGTTTTCTGGATTTCTGAGTTTTGTTTTATAAATAAATGATTAGTGCAAATGTTCAATAAAGCAACAAAAGCACTTTAAAAGAATTGAGTACTGATGTGTTGGCAAGTAAATCTTGAAAAGAAAAATTTGTCATAAAAGAGAGAGAGAGAGAGAGAGAGAGAGAGAGAGAGAGAGAGAGAGAGAGAGAGAGAAAGAGAGAGAGAGAGATGAGTGGAACAGAAAACAGCACCAAAATGAAATTCTGTAAAAACAAAACTAATAAACAAAACCCAGACCAATCCTGATTTTTAAATCAGGACACATGACTTTGAAATGTCAAGGGGAAACCAGTTAAAATTCAACAAGAATAAAGAGTTACGAAAGAGTGCTATGACAAAAACGTGGCTCAGTTATATTTTTCTCCACAAGTGGTATCTTACAAAGGATAAAAGTTAGCAAAAGTTGCCCTAACTGGTTTGGCCCAGTGGATATAGCGTCGGCCTGAGGACTAAAAGGTCTCAGGTTCGATTCTGGTCAAGGGCATGTGCCTTGGTTGTGGGCACATACCCAGTGGGAGATGTTTCTAACTCTCTATCCCTCTCTCTTTCTCTCTGTAAAAAATCAATAAAATATATTTAAAAAAATAAAATAAAAGCCCACTCTTAAAAAAAAAGTTAGCAAAAGTTGAATTTTTTTTAAAATTCATGCTCTGTGTAAAATTTCTAAATTGCTTACACTATTATGAATGTTACACTTCAATGTTGCAGTTCTAAACACACACAATCAAAGCAGGTACTGGAAGTAAGCCAAAAATAAGTAAGTAAATCCTTCTATTATGAGGTATAAATTGCATTGAGTGGTTCATTAATCTGATAAAATGAGCCAATTGTTTTAACATCATTTGACACAATTTCAGAATATATAATCTGGTCTACCAGTTTATTATTTTTTCTATCATTCATAAGACCTATGGGAGTACATATTCCATTTTATTTTTTTCATTTCCCAAAGTGAGAGATTAAGATGAAATTATTTAGTTATTGTCCCTACTGACCAGTCCTTTTGTTTGCCTGACTCCCTTCCCTGATCTCACAATGCTAATCAATATATCTGGGAAAATCATCCATAAAATCAGAATAATTCTCTAAACCATTATAATATAGTTCCTATATTTATTAATATATTTATTCAACAAGTACTTTTTAAAATATATTTTATTGATTTTTTACAGAGAGGAAGGGAGAGAGACAGAGAGCTAGAAACATCGATGAGAGAGAAACATCTATCAGCTGCCTCCTGCACATCTCCCACTGGGGGTGTACCTGCAACCCAGGCACATGCCCTTGACCGGAATCGGACCCGGGACCCTTCAGTCCGCAGGCCGACGCTCTATCCACTGAGCCAAACCGGCTTCGGCTATTCAACAAGTATTCATTGACATTAAGTGTTAGTCTTTCACATTACCAGCCTCACAGTGAAATTTGGGTAAATAAATATGCAAAAAGGTAAATAGCATATGGAATAAAGATATGTGATAGCATGAATACAATTTAGAAAATTGAGAAAACTCTAGTGGTAAGGCTATACATATTCATAGTTAACTAAAGGAATGACCAGCTAAAATATAATGGGAATAAGTCAGATATAGAGAAAAGGACACAAAAAAAGCAACAAGACATCAGATTGAGTCATAACTGTCACTTACCACTGTGTGACCTTGGGCAAGTAACTTAAAAATTCTGAATTTTAGTTTTTGATTGATTATGCTAGAGAGAGAGAGAGAGAGAGAGAAAACACCTACTTCCCAAGCTTTTTCTAGAGAGTCAATGATGATTTCTGTCTTCTCTAATAGTGGGACCATAATATGGAAAAGCTCTCCCACTAAAGAAGCCTAGAAATGTTTTCAAACCAAGGTCTAGGAGAAGACAGCTGAGATCTAGAGAAGCGAGTTTGGCATTCGAGGATGATTTTCCCCTGGGGATTTTTGTCAGTCTGGAGAAGATCAGCAGGTATCTGAGCATCTAAGAAGTTATTTTTGACATATTCACAGTATTCTGAGAGTGCGAGTCGGAATACAGAGCTAGTCAAGGTGTGGGTTATGACAAACCCCATGTGCTTTGTGTTAGGATTCTGAAAGTTGCATCATAGAAAAAAAGAATAAAATAGAAATAGAATTGTCCTAGTAGAGAGTGAAATCACTTTCAAAAACTTCTAATCCTAAGGGTGGAGAAGTAATTACCAACTGTTGGTGCCTCTGAGCATCTGCTGGAAATAAATCCAAATCTACCAATCTTACTCTTAAATTATATGTGGAAACAAATGTTTCAAATAAAGATGGTCAAAATAATGAAAATAAGTAGGTACACGTAAAAGTGAGAAAAATGAACCATGAACAGGAATAGCACAATATTGCCAACAGGTCCCAATTTTAGTTATCAGACATAGTAATTAATAAAATAATATGCCTACTATGCTTAAAGAGAAAAAAAAAAACACAAGTTGAGAGCTTCAGAATATTTCAACATTATAAAAAAGGACATGGAAGATTCCTAAAAATGACAAATAGATATGCTTGAACTCCAAAATTAAATAACCCGGTATTGAATATCAAAGGAAAGTTTTAGGATCTGATTAAATACACTGAAAAGAGAATTCTCCATCTGGAAACTAAGTCAGAAGAAAATAACCATAATGAAGCATGTGAGAAAAATAAAGAATAGAGGATGGGAGACATAAAAATATAGCAAAAGCAGAACATAAAATATTGTAAAAAATATAAATATGGCCTTACCTAGAATATACATATGTAGGAGTCCAGTAAATAATTTTTGTGAGGCCCCTCTTTATATAAGCAAGTTGATTAAAATTTTAATAAATGATGGGTTCATAGTGAGTTACTGATAAATAATTAGAATAATTGGTAGAGAAGAGGTACTTTTGTACTTGTTTCTCATTCAGTCAGTGTCTGTGAAGGTATTTTTACAGCATCCAGGTCTGGGAACCATCTCTTAATGTTTGTTTTTGTCAAATGGAGGGTTCCTGGCTAATTTTGTGTGTGCCAGGTCCCAGGATAGTCAAGGCCGGTGGGAGCACAAAGGCCTTGTTATCAATACACCAGAATGACCAAAGGCCACTCTGGGCATGAGCCTAAATGGGATGTTCAAGGACTCTGAGCCTGGGAATCCTAATCAGGCCAAGATACCATGAGCGGGAGCAAGGACACAAGGTACACTGCCCTTCTGTAGCAGATATGATTGATGTCACTGTTGGCAAGAAGCCTTCTTTGTCTAAATAGTGTAAACGTAGGTTACTGACCAGCTAGTTAGCGGAGTAGGCTGAGGTGGGAGTGAGAAGAAGTCTGCTGGAGTATGGAGAGAGAGCAGCTAGGATGAAGTGTGTGAAGAAATCTGCTAGAAAGAGCAACTGGGCAGGAGAGACCGGAGAAGCTGCTGAGCAGAAGAGCTCAGGTATCGCTATGATGTGAGGCGGTGAGTCTAGGAGGCAGCATGCAGCTGCTCAGATATTAGCTGTGGGTACAGAGAACGATGCTGCTTAATGGGAAATATATATGCTCACCAGTTGGTGTCTGGCTGCCTGCCCGTATGGACTTTCCTGTGGGGACTGTTGTTGTCTGATGGCTATATGGCCACTGGCTTCTCCAATTAAGACACATTTTTATACACCCACCACCTCTCATGGCTTCTTTGTCTAAGACCCAGCATCCTAGGAGGTCCAGCCCCAGGCGAGGGGCTCAGACCCAGCACCTGTATCTAGTGAGCAGAGGATAAAGGGGAACTTGGACTAAGTTCCCAACAGTTAGTACAGTGGGCGGGGTTCAAGCAGGAACCAGCCTGGTGTTGTCAGATAGGAGAATTCAGAAGAATACATGGACTCACATCCACTCAGAACAGCTCAGAGCACCAGACCTCCTGCAGGGCTCCTGCTGCGTGCTCTGACACTTTGTATCTCTTCCTGTGACAACAAAGTTAATAACACTAACTTTTGCCTTGGCTCTCGGATACCGATTGTTTTGAAACAATACCATTTATTCCTTTGTATATACCAATTATATTTAAGTCAATATTTCAGTAAGTAGCAAGAATATGAACTAAGGTATTTATAGTGAGAATAAATAGAAAGTGTATAATATGTCTTGAAATGTACTAAATTCTTGACAAAGATTTTGTAGAGTAGTATGTGTTGAACAAATATAAGGATGGTTGGAATATGCAAGCTCTAAGGAAACTTGATTCTAGAAAATAACTATGAATTTAAGTAAAATATGATAAATTTCATGCAGTATTTATGCACAATGACATTTAAATTTTGGTTGTGAGAGGTTGTAATCCTTTGGAAGAATCCAGCAAGATGAATTGGAACACGTGGAGACATTGGAGATTGGCCTTAAAGGGAGATTCAACTTTACAATCCCAGAGAGTGGCTCAGAGTATCTTCTATAGAAAATGAAAAAAAAAAAATGAGTACAAGTGGAAAGTCAGTTGTCATATTCAGAGAATAGACTTGGGAGACTGAACAAATTTGATCTGTTAATACATCAGAAGTTCCTGGGAGAAGATCATGGAATTGTGATCTAGAAAACTAATCTGGCAGAGACACATAGGATGAATGTGACGTGAGTTTCCAGGAATGAGGAGACCTATTAGAAATCCATTGCTTTTCCCCCAGGTAACAGTATGGGCTCTAATTGGAATGGTAGTAATGGACACTGAATTCTTTAAGAAAGTGTAGTTAGAAAACATTCCCCCAAGCAGATTTGCAGCTCTATTATTAATAAGTAGAATAGTGAAAAATTTGATTTTCTCATGGAGAGGTTAGAAAAACTAGCCTCTCTATATAATAATTCCCTAAGCCCAGATTTTAGTGACAACCAAGAAACCAGGCTGAATAAATTTAAGCTTCGCTCTAATATTCCTAGTGTCATAGAAACATAGCCCTGCCCTACTTTTTCTCAATATGAGGGACTTCTTGGATTACTAGTGTCCATTATAATTTTGGAAATTATTCCAACCCACAATATTAGTTTAATTCCAGTAACCTAAAAAAAGGAAATCTTGAAGTTTGCCCAGAGGCCATAAAAGATGAGGTGTCTAAAAAAGCCCTAAATGAGAAAGGATATTTGCCTCAGACTTCGGAGAATTATAGCAGAAAAGACAGCAGTAGTTTTTTCCTTTCAATGGGAATCTTTCAAATGAATAGATGCTGTCTTCTCTGATGGTGTCATTGCCAAAGGTATTTCAGATTTCAGTGTTAGAAACAGCTATACTGTCCTGACATTATTGAAAATAATGAAATGGTGAACCATATGGGGTCTTGGTTTGAAAAATCAACTATGTTAAGATTTTTTTCAAAAAAAGGCATATATATGTGTACACTTACATACCTATGTACACATGTATTCAGGTATATATTTTCAGAATCTGTACATTTAGGAATTAGTGATTTTAATTGAGATATAATTGCCATAGACCATTATATTAGTTTCAGGTATACAACTTAGCGATTAGATATTAATATCCTATCTAATAAAAGAAAAACACGGTAATTAGCCATACCTCCACCACCCTTCCCATTGGCTAATCAGGGCAATATGAAAATTAACTGCCAGCCAAGATGGCAGCCGGCAGCCAGGCAGCTTGAAGTGAACATGAGGCTTGCTTGCTTCAGTGACGAGGGCTCCAGTGTTCCCCACCTGCCACTGCCGGCCTCTGAGCTTGCAGTTTGAAACATTGTTACAAATATAGAAGCTAAACAAAACCCCAGAAACCTGCTTTCAGCCAGC
>NW_006287680.1:496998-498835 GCF_000327345.1 Myotis davidii
GGAAGTCCTTTAGTCAAAAGCGTTTCTTTACTCAACACTACAGAGTTCACACTGGAGAAAAGCCCTCTGCCACCCAGGAACAGGCCCAAGCCAGCAGGTCGTTATCTCCCGAGGGGTCCCAGATTGCGAGAGGGCACAGGCCAGGCTGAGGGGCCTCCCCTCCCCCCTGAGCGCACACATTTTTGTGCACCAGGCCTCTAGTATATTATAAAATGATCACCATAATAAGTCTAGTTAACATCTGTCACCACACTTAGTTATAATTTTTTTCCTTGTGGTGAGAACTTTTAAGATCTGCTCTCTTAGTAGCTTTCAAATATATTGTACCAAAAAATATATTGTACACTGTTGGTGGGAATGTACATTGGTGTAGCCACTTTGTAAAATACTATGGAAGTTATTTAAAAAATTAGAAATAGAACTACTATATGATCCAGCAATTTCACTTCTGGGTATTTATCCAAAGGAAACAAAAACTCTAACTTGAAAGATATTTACATCTCCCTGATCATGGTAGCATTGGTTACAATAGCCAAGAATGAAAATAACCCACATATGTATTGATGGATAAATAAAATATAGTATTATATACAATGGAGTGTGATTCAGCCATAAAAATAAGGAACTAATGATATTTTTATTGATTTAAAGAATTAGTATTATTCATATTAAAATAAATGTTTTTAGTTATAAAATTAGGTCCTAAAATGTTAAATTCAGTATTTGAAATCATATTAAATGTTTAAAACATGTTTGGCTTGATAATTTATTAAAGAAATACTAATAAGAGCGGACAAAATTTAAAATTAGAAAATACAAATATTGGCAAAACATGGAGCAACCAGGATTCAAATTGTTGGTGAAACTGTACTGTAAGTTACACAATTATTTTACCAAACTTTTTGATAGTATCTCTGAAATCTGAGCATATTCTTATTCTCTAACTGTAATTCCAATCCTGAGTATATATATAGCAGTATTAAGTGCAAATATTTTTTAAAACACATGTAAAATGTTCAAAGACTTACTATTTTCAATAAGTTCTAACTTACCAAAATGCTTGATGCTACCAAAATGCCCAATATAATAATAGAATAAATAAACAAATCCTGCTAATTCATACAATAGAATATCATTTGGCATTAAGAATGAATGGTCTACAATTACATGCAACAAGAAGAGTGAATCTATTGTGTAGATGTACCACAGTTTTTTAATGCACTCATCTGCTGATGGGCACTTGGGCTTTTTCTAAATCTTAGCTATTGTAAATTGTGCTGCTATGAACATAAGGCTGCATATATCCTTTCTGATCGGTGTTTCTAGTTTTTTGGGATATATTCCTAGAAGTGGGATTACTGGGTCAAATGGCAGTTCCATTTTTAACTATTTGAGGAAACTTCATACTGTTTTCCACAGTGGCTGCACCAGTCTGCATTCCCACCAGCAGTGCACGAGGGTTCCTTTTTCTCCACACCTCGCCAGTACTTGTCGTTTGTTGATTTGTTGATGGCAGCCATTCTGACAGACAGTACCGCATTGTCATTTTGATTTGCATCACTCACATGATTAGTGATTTTGAGCACGTTTTCATATGTCTCTTGGCCTTCTGTATGTCCTTTTTCGAAAACTTTTACCATTTGCAACAGCATCAATGGATCTGGAGAGCATTATGCTAAGCTAAGTAAGCCAGTCTGAGAAAGATACATATCACTCATATGTGGAATATAATGAACAACATAAACTGATGAACAAAAATAGATCCAGGGACAGAGAAACACAGAACGGACTTTCAAATTTCAGAGGGAAGGTAGGGGATTGGGGTGGGGGTGGGGTG
>NW_006287680.1:499010-506196 GCF_000327345.1 Myotis davidii
TATATATATATTACACACCTAATTAATATACCTAATTATGTGTTCTAAAGTATCTCCATATATATGTATGTAAATGAAGTTTTCCAAAATATTTTAAATCATTTAACTTTTAATGTCCATAGCTTCAGCCAAAAACATATAGTTGATATTTATTTCATGAAAATTAAATTCAGTAGCATTGATGAGCATATTATCAGAGTCCTCCAGAGAAACAAGATCAATAGGATATATATATAAAATAAGGTTTATTGTAAGGAATTGGCTCACATAATTATGGAGGGTGAGAATTCCCACGATCTACTGTCTGCTATCGGAGGCCCAGAAAGCAGGAGGTGCAGTTTGAAGTTCTGAGAGCTGATGGTGTAGATTCCAGTCCAAGTCTGAGAATCTTAAAACCAGAGTGCTGAGGGCAGGAGAAGATGATTACTCCATTCAGCCAGTCAGGTCAGCATATTCAGCCTTCCTCAGCCTTTTTGTTCTGTTCAAGCCCTCAAGGAATTGGTTGATGCACAGGCACATTGGAAGGTCATCTGTTTACTTCAGTTTCTTAACTCAAATGCTAAATCTTTTCTGGAAACACTCTCACAGGCATACCCACAATTAATGTCTACCTGGATACCTGGGCATCCCATGTCCCAGTGAAGTAGACATATAAAATTAAACATCACAGTGAGTAAAATTTTCTGTTAAAAGTGTCTATTTTCTTTGTAAGTAAAAATTAATTTTGGGCCTAAATTTTATGAATATTTAACATGTAGTTGTTTTCCCCTAAACTATATTTGTTTCTTATTCATAATGCATACTCATGGTCACTTAAGATAATATACAGGGAAAAAATAATCCGATCACCCTCAGAAACATACTAAAATCATTTAGTTTCATGGACATGCCAATCTATATACCAGTATTTATTCATTTAAAATATTTGTTGATATTTGAGTTTTTGCCAAGCCATGTATCAAATGCTTCAGGTACAATGGTGAGGAGTAAGAGACACAGTGGCCATCACTAGCCTACATTCTACAATGGGTGGAGGGCAGAAAATACTCGCACAGTCACCTAAAACTAAACCTAACATTAAAATTGTGATGAGTGTTATAAAAAAAGAGACAAATACTATGAGAGAAAACAGGGACATTTGACCAGTTGAGGTCCAATTACTGGGTTGTGACCTAGAAGAATAGGAAATAACTATTTTAGAAGACAGAGAAATAGAAATTCAGGCAGAGGAAACAGCATATGCAAAAAAATAGGATCCAGCATGACTACTTCCAAGAAAAGAAAAGGCCCCTGTGGATGGAGCACAGGGATCTGGTTGTCAAGCTGTCGTGCGTCAGAATTTCTTAGTGGGCTGGAGAAAATACACACTGCTGGTCCTCGCACTCCAGCAGAGTTTCTGATTTAGTAGGTTTGGGTGGGGCTGGAAACGTGTGTTTCTAATAATTTCCTAGGTAGTATTTATGCTGCTGGTCTAAAAATCATACTTAGGAAACAATTGGTCTAGAGGAAATGTGGTTTGGCATGAGGCTTAGTGGGAGCCAGACTTCTTTTTTTAAAAAAATATATTTTATTGATTTTTTACAGAGAGGAAGGGAGAGAGATAGAGAGTTAGAAACATCGATGAGAGAGAAACATCGATCAGCTGCCTCGTGCACATCTCCCACTGGGGATGTGCCCGCAACCCAGGTACATGCCCTTGACCGGATTCGAACCTGGGACCTTTCAGTCCGCAGGCCGCCGCTCTATCCACTGAGCCAAACCGGTTTTGGCGAGACTTCTTAAACTTTAGAATACATGTTAGAAAATGGGTTTGCTGTTCTAAAAAAAAAAAAAAAAAGGATGTAACTAAAGTATTCTAAGTGTTGGGTTGGCATGATACAATATGTTTTGACTACATTATTCCATACTGGTATGGCACATAAATTAATGCTCTGGGAATGAGTAGGCTATTGTAACACTCTAGGTAAGGGTTGATAGTAGCTTGAATTATGATAATGTTGATGAACATAGACATGTACACATCAGAGATATTTTGTGATGAATTGGACATGTCTGGTAAAGAAAGACAGAGACTAACAATGATGCCTAGATTTCTAGCTCTCAAAACTGAATGGTTGAAGGTGTCATGCACTGAAGTAGACAATATTGGATGATCAAAGATCACTTAATTTAATTTTTATCAAGTGAAGTTGAAATGCCTTTGGAATATCTAAGTGAAGATATTAAGCATGCAGTTTTGATCTACCAGTCCAGAGTTCTCAATGTTCAGAGACGTAGCATGTACAGTTAGGTGTCACCTGAGATTTGGTTGTTACAAAACTGAGTTGGTGTAGAAAGATAATGTAAAGGAAGAAGAAATAAAAGGTCTTAGTGCTGATGCTAAAGGAATGTCCACATTCATCAGCCAAGTAAAGGTGATGAGCCAACAAATGAGACAGGAAAAATTGCTAGAGATGTGGGAAGAAACCAGGAGTGTGTGGTGCCACAAAATTCAAGGGAAGAAACATGTCCAGTAAGATAAAGACTTTTCAAGAAGTGCATCAAATGACAGGAAAAAGTAGCATAAGGTAGTTGCTGTAAAGGATATTGGGAACAAGGGAGATTGATTGAGACCAGAGAAATAAGCATGCTGGAAAGCCAATGAAATGATTCAATTCCAAGGGAGAGTTAAGGACAATGGAGCTCTAAAATGTTATACTTTCTGGCACATCTCTCTCTCTGTCTCTATCTCTCTCTCCCTCTCTCACACACACTCACCTACATTGTGTGTGCATTTACACACAAGCACACACATTAATTTTACTAATGTAAAGGGTAGTATCTTGTTTGAAATTGCATTTTATTCCTGATTTAGTTGAATCTTTTAACAAACTCCTTGTTAACCATTTGCATTACATTTTTGTATGTAAATTGCCTATTAATATCCTTAGTGTATTATTTTTTTATTAAAGATCCATTGTTTCTTATTATTTTGGGAGAACACATTGTATATTGAAGCTATTGTTGCCCTGACCAGTTTGGCTCAGCGGATAGAGTGTCGGCCTGCGGACTCAAGGGTCCCAGGTTCGATTCCGGTCAAGGGCATGTACCTTGGTTGTGGGCACATCCCCAGTGAGGAGTGTGCAGGAGGAGGCTGATCAATGTTTCTCTCTCATTGATGTTTCTAACTCTCTATCCCTCTCTCTTTCTCTCTGTAAAAACTCAATAAAATATATTTTAAAAAAGCTATTGTTTATTTATGTTACATTTTTTTTCATTTATCCTTGATTATTTGTATTCTACAAGTTCTTAAAAATGTCATTTAATCAAAACTATCCAACCTGTCCTTTGGGTCTATGACTTTGGTGCCAATCTAAAAACACATTTCCCACATAAAAATTACATGAATATTCAAAACTATCTTAATTATTTTAATACTTTATTTTTATATTTTGAATTCATCTTGTATTTATATTTCATAAGTGCATGAAAGAAATTTGCTTACTTTTTTCCTCCTGGATACTTAACCAGTTTTTCCTAACAAATACTGTATATTTTTAAACATCTGTTTGAAATGTCTAAACTTTAGACTCTAAAGGGTAATGTCAAATGCTGAACCTATTTTGTCACTTTGGAATTTTCTATGTTCAAGTCAAAATACTTATGCCTTTGGACGATCCCATTAAGAAAACTTGACTGAATTCAAAAGCTGTGCATTTCTTCACAAAATACTTTTTTTTCTCTTAACCCAATTGACTTACTAAATTTACCTTAAAAAAATGCCACACACACATACACACACATATACACCTAGAAAGTTGACCTAGATTGTATATACCCTTCTGTTTAAAGAAATGTGCTACATGGAAAATTGTCTTTCTATTCTGGTTATCCAATAGTAATTCTGAATATATATAAGACTATATTTTGACTCTTGGTACTTTTACAAATTACTTTTATTCTTTAGAATATTTATTTTGTACCTAAATAATAAAAATTTATTCATCATGGGATAACTAAAGATGTTTTAATTACAAGGGTACAATGCAAAAGATATATTTTTAGCACTCATACTTAGAAATACACGTTTCATTTACAGTTTTCTTTATTCTCCTCTTCAAAAGCTATGATATTTGAAATTACATAATGATAATAAATAGATGCTGTGTACTAGTAAAGTCCAAGAATTATGGATGGTGTAGAGTGGAATGTAAAAGGCCACCTCTTTTGCCCATCTCCCTTCTTGGTTATCAATGTAAAGTTCTTCATGACTAATGTGTAGATAAACACACTTGCTTTTTGTATTTTTTTACATAAATGAAATCAATGTGAATACATTTTTTCACTCAATAATGTGTCTTAAGCATTTAGTACATGAGTAAGACTAAGTCTACTTTATTGTTTTTAATGGCCACATAGTATTCTAGAGTATCATAATTTACCTAAAACTATAAGATAATATTAATGAGAATTGGGATTTGTTTTCTTTCTCTATTATAATGTTGCAAAAGACGCTAAACTTTCTTCCTGATTGGTCTCCCTGAGACAGTTCTTGCTCCTCAGGCTTCCTTCATGCAGTAGTCTGGTTGACTCTGCCAGCCTTGTCTGAGCATAACTCCCTATGTTGTTCCTATGACGGAAGACAGCCCCTGCATGCCTGGACTTGCATTCCCTCCCTCACTCATCTCCTTCTTTACTTCTCCTTACTCAGCTGCATTGATGTTCACTGAGCACCACAACATGTTCCAGCCTTTGCATCTTTACCCATATTGCATGGAATGCTCAGTCATCCAACACCTAAATGTTATTATCATTGTTATTGTTTTGTTTTCTAGAAGTTTTTCTCAAATGGTATCATGGTGAGGCCTTACTTGGCTGTCCCATTTAAAGTTGCAATATCTATAGTAATAAAAGGGTAATATGTTAATTAGACTGGACATCTTTCAGACATCCATCTGGACGTCCTTCCAGAAAAAGCCACGGTGGCGGGGGCCGAGGCAGAGGCAGTTAGGGTTGATCAGGACGGCAGGGAAGAGCACTTAGGGGTGACCAGGCTGGCAGAGGAAGGCAATTAGGGGCAACCAGGCCAGCAGGAGAGGGTAGTCAGAGGAGAACCTGCTGGCAGGGAGGGCAGTTAGAGGCAATCAGGTAGGCAGGCAGAGGCGATTATGGGTGATCAGGCAGGCAGGCAAGTAAGTGGTAAGGAGCCAGCGGTCCCAGATTGAGAGAGGGATGTCCTGGATTGAAAAGGGTGCAGGCTGGGCTGAGGGGCCCCCCTCCCCCGTTGTGCATGAATTTTGTGCATCGGGCCTCTAGTATTTCTTAATAATTTGTGATCTTATTCCCTGCACAGTTATTTTTCTCCTTAGCACTTACTACCTTATATACTGTAGGTGATATATGTTACTTATTCATCTTGTTTATTACCTGTTCCTCCCAGACAGGGGTAGATGTTTGTCTGTTTTATTTCTGCGGTATTGCTTCTGGATCCATACAATCTAAAAACACTCCTAATATATAGTTGTCATTCAGTGTATGAATTTGTTCATATGTGTGCATTATTCTATACAATACATTACTACGAGTGAAAATATTAATAGAAAAAGTATGTTCGTTTTAAATTCTGATGGCTCAGCAGTGTAATGTCAATTATATTTACACTGATAGTTATGACTGTGACCATTTCTTCATATTCTTGCCAGTAATGGATATTTAAAATCATTTTTAATCTTTGTTATTTAATAAATATAAAAGATTTCATTGTTAAAATAAATATTTGATTACTTATGAAAAAAGTACTTCTTATATTTTCTAACTCCTTTCTATATATTACATTAATCTTTTATTTCTTTGTCTATTTTTTATTTCATTTGCTTTATTGAAACTGTTTATACATCTTTGGGTATAATTCCTATGGTTGATATATAGTTTGTAAATATATTCTCCCATCATAATTCATGAGTTTAGTTTTTATCAAAATGCTTTACTCCTTCATAAAGAAATTTCTGATTATTATTTATTTAGATTTTTTTTCCCCACAAATTAAATTTTGCATTTTCCTAGTTCCAGGGATATAGTTTCTTTTAATGCTTTTATACTTTTGTGTTTAGTTCTCACAAATGCCTGGACTTTGTTGTTTTGGTTGGGGGGGAGTAGGTATATAAATAATACAGTCTGGCTTTTTTGCTAAAATTTTATTATTGAAAGATGATCTCCAAGTGATATTTTTTTCCCCGTCAGCATGCTTAAAGGATATTAGTTGTCAATGTTTTCAGAAATAAAAACTGTATTCATGTTTAACAGGTTTGGATATTCTGAGGCACTGATATTACATAAATTAGAGTAGACACATGAAAACGTTTTATTGAAATATATTCTCTTGCAGGATTTCACGCTTTTGACAGCTGAACAGAACTTCATAGACCCAGACTGGCCATCAGGACTTTGATTTTTGCGATGCCTTTCTTTATTTAATAGGCCTGAAATATTGATTAACATTTACAGATTCAATACCAAGCTCTTGCCAGAGGTTAGGGAGAGCAGAGTGAGCTGTTCATGCCAGTCAAATGCTAAGGTGTAATGAAATTCCCCACCGTGCTTGTCAACTTATCCTCTGCACAGGTCATTTCCCACATGGTCTCTGGTGTTGAAAGAAACCATTTCCACTTCAAATATTTCATAGACAATTTGGACAAATGATATGGCACTAATAGTGTGTTCTTTACCCTGCTGTGGAGAGCTGAATCGACTCCATTACATAGTGATGCTCTTTTGAAAGAGCCTTATCAGCCTAGAAGGCCTCATAGGCAGCTCCAGGACAGCCACAACTTCCAGGTGGATTACGGCATTTCATTAGTGTATGCAGTTCATTTCCAAGTTTCAGGCACTGAGGATTCAAAATTGAATAAGTACAAAAGTCCTGAGCATTTACCTTAGTTTGTTGATCCTACATACTTACTGATCCAGTTGTGTGGTGGGTTGAACCCTTGTTTCCTTTGTCTAATCAATTGTGTGTGTGTTTAATATTTATTTTTTTAAAATTTTATTAAATCTTTATTGTTCAGATTATTACATTTGTTCCTCTTTCTTTCCCCCCATAGCTCCCCTCCACCCAGTTCCCACCCCACCCTCTGCCCTTTCCCCCACACTGTCCTCATCCATAGGTGCACGATTTTTGTCCAGTCTCCTCCCGCACCTCCCACACCCC
>NW_006287680.1:507214-508876 GCF_000327345.1 Myotis davidii
CCAGGTGCTCTGCCTCTCAGAGTCCCAGCAACCGCTGCAAACCTCGGAGAGAAAGCTGCCTTCAAGTCTCGACCAAAGCCAGACAGTCCCACTTCTCCCATTTGAGTCTGGGTCCCCAGAGACTCACCTGGAACTGGAGCTCAGAATCTGAGACTCCCTCCCGATTGAAAACGACAACTGCGCCCTCAGCTACACCCAGCCCCCGCGCGTACCTCCGCACCTTTGTATTTTCTGCACTGCGCCTCTTCTGAGTCTCGTATGCTGTTCTCTTTCCTTCTAGTTGAAGAGTTTCCCCTCAGCCAGTCTTCCTGTGGTTGTGGGCGATGTCCGTTCCGTCTTTTAGGTGTATTTTTTCAGTGGTTGTTCGAGGCAGCTAACTGTGTGTGTTTAATATTAATTGTTGAAAATATTACATACACCCTCTTTTTTCCCCCATTGACCTCTTCTAGCCGGTCCCCACCTCCTACCCCAGGCCTTCACTCCCCTATTGTCTGTATCCATGTGTTATGCATTTATGCTTACAAGTTCCTTGGTTGATCTCTTCCCTCCCCCCACCCCCACCTTCCCTCTGAGGTTCTAAATTCTGTTCCATGCTTATATGCCTCTGGATCTATTTTCTTCATCAGTTTATTTTGTTCATTAGATTCCACATATGAATGAGATCATGTGAAACTTATCTTTCTCTGATTGGCTTATTGTGCTTAGTATAATGCTCTCCAGGTCCCTCCATGCTAATCAACTGCTTTTCAAATCCTTCTTGCCACTTACAGATTCCAGCTAAAAGGCCTTGGAAACATGTCCAGAACTTTATTCATCCATTCTTGAGATCACTCTCATATCACTGATTGGGAAACTACTAGCTAATTTCTTTCTTCTCAAGAAATTATATAATTTAAAAATTCATCTTTAAAATATTCTCTTATTCTCTTTTCCCTAAAATGATATAAAAATATATGTGTAAATAAGTTGTATGGCCATGGTAGAAATTCTGGAGTTCACCCAGAGAGTAAACTATTTAAGACATGGATAACTATTTGGGATATCTTTAAATAAGCAAGCAGAATTTCTACCTAAGGAGTAGTTCATTAATATCATATAGTTTGCAACTGAATATGGTTGTTTATTTAAAAGGGGAGTGGTATTGGACACACACACACAGACACACACACACACACAGCGCATACAGAAAGGGCTGGCAGCTGAGGACACTACACATGTGGGAAGGGCTGGCAGCTGAGGATGCGGTGCACGTGGACAGGGCTGGAAACTGAGGACACGGTTGTCTTTTTCAATCGGGCGGGAGTCTCAAGCTCCCGACTGCTCTGAACTCCAGTTCCTGGCAAGTCTCTGGGGGCCCAGACTCATACGGGGAGAAACTGGACTGTCTGGCATCGGTCAGAATTCGCCGGCGGCTTTCTCTCAGAGGTGGTTGCAGCTATTACCGCGGGACACTGAGACCCGGGGCCTCTTAGGGCAGGGATGAGGATCAGCCATAGCTGTTTGCTCCGCCCTGCTGATTCCCTGAGACCCCACCCCACACAAGCTGTGCACAGACGCTTTTGTATATGAATGGCTTGGCCCTTTGCAATCTGAAAATTACTTAACAAACTGCAGCTGGGTCAGAGATACCCAGAACAACCAAAAGAAGACCCAAGGCCTTCA
>NW_006287680.1:510383-514263 GCF_000327345.1 Myotis davidii
GGGAGGAAAGATGTGTGGGGGTGCAGGAAGAGACTAGACAAAAATTGTACACCTATGGATGAGGACAGTGGAGGGGGGGTAAGGGCAGAGGGTGGGGTGGGAACCGAGTGGAAGGAAGCTATGGGGGGGGAAAAGAGGAATAACTGTAATAATCTGAACAATAAAGATTTAGTAAAAATTAAAAATGGGAGAGGTATTAAAAAATAACCCATCAAAATAAATGATATTTGTTTTATTGGAAATAGTCTAGGAGGGCATTTTAATGCATTTTGGAGAATCAGATAGACCCCATTGTTGTAAAGGGTGTGTACATGTATTTGTGTGGATTGTGGGTTTTCTGCTGGAAAAGCTGAAAAGGTGTTTGTATCCATCTACAAAATGTGATATGGTCTTGCTAGATCTAAAAACAGTTTGCAGTATTCCAGGAAAGTCAGAAAATCAGCAAAGAGCTTCTGAAGATACAGCCACACCGAAGCAAACACCAGCACAACAAGAAAAATTTTGCAAGGAAACGACCATTTGTAAACAACCTGAGCTCCACTCCTGGCATTGAATAGGAAGAAGCATGTAGGAAACACAGAATTATGAACTTCCGAGAAGAGAACATATTTCCAAATTAGATCAGAGTAATGGGAGAGATTGAGAAGCCATGAGGCAAATAGTTACTGGATGCCACCCTCTTGGAAAGTAGGTTGCTTTGTTTCAGAGGAAAAGAATTCTATGGCCTTGATGTCATCACCTATGTTGGCAAGCCTATCTTATTCCATTCCTTCCCATCCATAATATTGAGCATAATTGTCTCCACCTTTAGCTGGGCAGCACTTCATAGTAGCATTTGCCAGATTGCTTACTCTAGTAAAAAAAAAATCTATGCTCCAGATAATTAAGCAAAGGAGGTTAGATATGAAAAGCATCCTCCAATATCATGTTTCCTGAAGTGCTAATCTCTGAAAAGTATAGACTTTCACCAACATACTCCATCAAAAATAAAAATTAACACAAGTGAACAAACAAATACATAAAAACTATCAATCATTCTCAAATTATTTTTTCTTCTGGTATTTGGCCTGTGTTGTATTTGCCCTTGCCTATAATACAGTTAATGCAATTTTAAGTATGTTGACATTATCAGAACCCAAGTCACCTCTGGCTATAGTTATTCTATGGGCATGATTTCTAACTGTTTTGCTATAGGCAAAATTCTTAAGTAGGCTACAAATGGATGACTGGGCAAAGGTATATAAATCAAATATAATGAATACAAATTCGTAGTGTCAAATGCATTTAGCCAGGAATAGAATCAGGTGGAAGGAGTTTGGATTTGATTATTATTTTTAATTTTCTTTTCCTTGAGCTTTGTTATGTTATTAACTAGTTTCTGAAAGAAGTGAGCTCCTTTACTCATGGGGTGGTAGGGCAGCAGTAATGACTGTGCCGGGGGAACTGGATTTCAAGGTATATAATCTTCTCTGTACAGTTACTCACTACATATTCCTGTGGCCCAGAGCAATTATCTTTTCCCCTCTATATCTAAGTCTCTTCATGCCCATAATCATCAAAAGACAGAAATAGACAGAGGTCATATTCTGGGAACCAGGGAAGCACAGGGAAAATAAAAATACCACTAGAGATGCTATTAGGAGAACAGGCTTGTCTTTAAACTTTGTCAGCACTGCAGCTCAGAAAAGTTTACCATTGTGAAGTCAGCGCTGCAGCACTGAGTAGACATTAAGAAGCAGAGAAAGAGCATTCCTAGTGTAAGGGAGTTGGTCATTGTGTTTGTTTTATTGTTATTCAAGGGGCACTTTTATATGTCCTTTTTCTAAGAAGGAGTACAGCATAAAGAATTTCTCTGTCGCTATTTTGTAATTACCAATTTGTACTTCTTAATCCCTTCACCATTTTTCTTTCAGTCTCCCAAATTCCCCTCCCCTCTGGAAAGCAGTCCACTCTCTGTGTCTATGAGTCTCTTTCAATTTTGTTTGTTCATTTATTTTGTTCTTTAGATTCCACATATGCATGAAAACACATGGTACTTGTCTTTCTCTGACTGACTTATTTCACTTAGCATAATACTCTCTAGGTCCATCCATGTTACTGAAAATAGCGAGGAAAACACTATGAAAAGTATGATTGTCTAATCATTAAGCTGTACTACTGAATCTAATACAAAACAATATTGAAAGTAATCTATAAGTGAAAAATACTTTTTACAAAATAATTTCCAAAATTTACCCAATCATGGAACTTTTTTCCTCCCACAAAATCAATGTTTTAAGGTACATCTCTGTAACACAGAGCAAAGTTTAGAAGATGTTAAAAAGATTCACTCAAAGCAGCTGTTAGATTTCACCTGTATTTTCCAGGAAATCAGAAGTCAAAGGATACAGTATCCCAGGTGAAACTTGGAATAAGTTTTGTTTTGTTATGTTTAGTTTATTTTATTCTCTTCTTCATAATTTTGTCTTCATCTTTATCTTCTTTTAGGAGAGGATAGATTCTTAAGTTATTTTTCTGATATTTCCCTGGTTCTAAAACCCTTCATGCACTTACTACATAACAGACTTTGTCTAGACTTAACCATTTGTTGACTGCAGACTTCCATTTGACTTTTCATTTGACAGCTAGAGCTTAAGGATTTCAAGAAAAATCCACCATATTCTCTCCTCTTTTGTGCAGGATAAAAAGAGAAAATAGGAACACAAAAAAAAATCAAAGAATAACCTTAGCTGGTTTGGCTAAGTGGATAGAGTCAGCCCAGGACTGAAGGGTCCTGGGTTTGATTCCAGTCAACGGCACATGCCAGGGTTGTGGAATTGGTCCCCAGTGTGGGGCGTGCAGGAGGCAGCTGATATTTCTATCTCTCCCTCTCCCTTCTTCCCTGAAATCAATAAAACTATTTAAAAAAATAAAAGAATATTATACTAAAGTGCCATAAATATCTGTTTCATCAAATGCTAGAGCAAAAAAAGAAAAAAAAGAAAAAGAATTGTTTTACTTCTATAAGAATCTCTCTCAACTAACAAGTGACTGGGTGCCCATGGGAATCTCTTTGCGTGTTACAGAAGACTGCCTATGTTCAAGGTAGATCAAAATGTGGCCTTTGAGTTAGACAGATGACAGCTGCTCTGGGCTGAGCTGTGCTGTGCTGGGCTGAGCAGTTAGTTACAGGGAGATTGCTAAGGGAGTGATGTTGCTCTGCACCATTTTATTATAAACTAAAGGTCCAGTGCATGAAATTTGTGCATGGGAGGGGGGTCCCTCAACCCAGCCTGCACCCTCTCCATCTGGGACCCCTCAAGGGATGTCTGACTGCTGGTTTAGGCCTGATCCCTCTCACAATCCAGGACCGCTAACTCCTAACTGCTCACCTACCTGCCTTCCTGATTGCCCCTAACTGCACCCTCTGCCTGCCGGCCTGATCACCCCTGATTGCCCTTCCGCTGGCCTTGTTACCCTCAACTACCCCCCTGTCAGCCTGGTTGCCTCCAATTGCACCCCCTGCTGGCCTGGTCACCCCCAACTGCCTCCCCCTGCCAACCTGGTTGTCCCACGCAACCTGCTGTTTGGTCGTTACTGTGACAGAGTCTCGGACAATTTGCATATCCCTCTGTTATTAATATAGATGTGGATGGTTTCTATGTGTCATAGTGTACTATAATCCACATATAAGTACTATCACTACTATTTATGTGCATGCATTTTTTAGTAATTTTAACTACTGTTATGTTTTTAATTATATTTTTGTAATTCTGGATTTTATCTTACATGTGGATTGAATCTCTCTTTTATTTGTACATCTCACACATTTTCTCTTTCTCCTTTTATTTTATTTTATTTTTTTTATTTTTTATGCTATTTTTTTATATATTTTTTAATA
>NW_006287680.1:514422-516509 GCF_000327345.1 Myotis davidii
TTCTCCTTTCCTGTAGGTTTTTCAGTGAGATTTTAAAGTTTATCATCTATATCACTAATTATTTCCTCTATCATCTTTTGTCTGTGGAGGTATCCCTCCCAATTTTTAATTTGGCAGTAATATTTCTCTTCTCTTCCAAATTTTAAATATCTTTTTTTTCTTTAAAATGATGAAATAGTTGAATTGATATATTTTCTCAAGCTTGTTAGAACTCATCTCTGAATTGATCTGTGTTCTCTGCTACATCCAATATGTCTCTTTTGGAGGACTGAATTCCTCTTGTTTAACAATATGGCCCCTTCTTTTTTATCCACTTGACTTGTTATACACACAATGGATTTTATCATTTTCTCATTTAGTGGGAAGCACAGCTGGGCTAGTTTTGCTAAATAGTGACCCTTCCTAGGAAAAGAATTCTGTCTACTCTGTACTCTCATTTCTGACTTTGGTGCATAGAATTCTCATCCGATCCCAAAGGACAGATTTCTTGACTACATTGTGACCGTCCACTCCAAGAATCATCCCAACGTTTGCCAGGCCTTCTAGCAGTGCATTCATGAAGAGATTTTTTTCACTTACCTTAGTTTATTGTTCTTTATTCTTCCAAAGTAATGGTGTTTGAGGAGTGAATGGATTTTATCTATATTACCTATATTTATTTCTGGTTGGTCCTTTATGCCTCTTTCATTACATTCCCATCTTTACTCCACCTAGAAGGTATTTTAAATTTCTGACAGGTTGTAGTCATTCTTCTTTATTTCCAGTCTTTCTCTAAGACTATCAGTGGCAGAGGGAGAGATTGGATGCTGAGAGGGTGTTGACTAACTGCCGCCAGAATTATTTCCTCCCTCTAAATCAGAGACCACCCCATTCATTCCCCATCTTTCTTCTCTAATTGTTCTGTTATGGATTGAATGTTTTTGTCCCTGCAAAATTCATATGTTGACGCTCTAACCCCCATTTGGTAGTATTTGGAGGTAGGGCCTTTGGCAGTAACTAGTTTTAAGTGAAGTCATACGAGTGGGGGCCTCTCTCCCTGTTGTGTGAGGACACTTCAGGAAAGCAGCCATCTGCAAGCTAGGGAGAGAACATTCACCAGAACATAACCAAGCTGCCAGCCTTATCTCAGACATCCAGCTTCCAGAACTGTGAGAAAATACATTTCTGTTTTTTTAGCTGCTCAGTTTTTGGCATTTTGTTATTGCAACCTGAGATGGCTAAGATGTGTTTCTTCTTTGTCTCTTTTTTGTTAACAAATATTTGTTGAGCCTGAAGCATGTTCCACGCCCTGTTCTAAACAAAGAACACAGCGGGAAAACAAACAAGCAAAGAAACAAGCACACAACAAACAACAACAACAAAAGCATAGCCCTTCTGGAGAGTAAATTGTAGGGAGTGCTAATAATGTATATTAGATGGCTGCATATACTATGGAAAAAATATAGTGATAAAGGGCAATGAGAATTCAGAGGGGGGAAATTGTTTTCCTAACAAAGTGACACTTGCATAGAGAACTGAAAGATGAGAAGGGATAAGGAGGAAGTCATGGGAAAAAAGGTTTCCAGGAAGGAGGAACATCAAGTTTAAAGGCCTATACATAAAAATATGCTGGATGTGTTTATAGAACAGCAGGGAGGCCCATGGATGTGCAGTGCAATGAGAGTAAGTAGTAAATGAGTACAGGGAATTAGTTAGCACCACCCTAATTTCCCTGGAGCATAATAATAGTGTTGTACCTTTGCTCAAAATCTTCAGTGGTTTGTAATTGCCTGAAGAATACATTTCAAATTCTTTACCATGGCATCAAAAGTCTTACTCAAACTGGAACTTCCAATATGTTGTCTCATTTCTTCACCCTTCTTAATTCTCCACTCTGGTTACATTCAACATTTTCCCAGACAATTCCATGCAGATTCCTAACTCATCGTGGCTTCCCCATAAATTCCCTTTACCTACCAAAGTTGGTCCAGCTCAGATGCTACCTTTTCTACCTGACACCTTCCTCCAATGCCCTGGGTCAACTTAATCACTCCTACCTCTGTTCTTCTGTAGCAATTTTGACTATATTGAAACCCTGATTTAATTGT
>NW_006287680.1:516541-518253 GCF_000327345.1 Myotis davidii
TTGACAGTTATGGATGTTTTTCTTACTAAATTATAAGCTTCCTAGGTCAAGGACTACTGCATCTCTAAAATATCTCTTTGCTTAAAGAGAACTAACTCTAAACCAATTATGTTTGTAATCTTTCATCAAGAAACTGGCCAAAATTAATTAAGAATTCATTTCCCTAAACAAAGGTATTTGTAACCAGGTGGCATCTCATAGTCTTTCCATCATCACAGTGCTGCATTCCCATAGACAATGTCAGAGATGTGAAATCTGACTATAGATTCAGTCTGAATAGTACACTAGATTACCTGAGATTCCACGGTAAATAAGAAGATTATTCATAGCCCCTATTTCTTAGAAGCCCAAATTTAAAAATTTATAACATAACACCATTTGAAGTCCTTATGCTTTTTATATTAAATTTTTAAATTACATTTATTGGGGTGACATTGGCTAATAAAATTATATAGGTTTCAAGTATGCAATTCTATGATACACCATCTGTATGTTGCATTGCATGTCCACCATCCAAAGTCAAATCTCCTTCTATCACACCTTTTATGCTTTATTACTCCAAACTCCCTTCCATGTACATCTTATTTGATGTTCATAGAAGTCTGTGTTTATGAGTTTTTGTTTGTTTGTTCTTGATTTTTATTTTTTTTTTGCTTTCAGTTTTACATACCACATATGGATGAAATCATATGGTTCTTGACTTTTTCTGTCTGATTTATTCTGCTTTGCATGATATTTTCAAGACCTATCCATGTTGTTGCAAATGAAAGCATTTCATCTTTCTTGTGTCTAAGTAGTATTCCATTGCATATATGTATCACATCTTTATCCCTATGGGCAAATAATTTCTGACAAAGCGTACAATGGAGAAAAGAAAGCCTCTTTAATAAATGGTGCTGGGAAAATTGGAAAGCTGCTTGCAAACAAACGAAACTAGATTATTTGTCCCCCTACAAAAACTAACTCAAAATGGGATCAAAGACCTAAATATGGGACTTGCAATGATCAATTACATAGAAGAAAACATAGGTATTTAACATATGGACCTTGGTTTTGGAGAGGATTTTATAAATTTGACCCCAAAGGCAAAGGAAGTAAAGGCAAAATAGATGAATGGGACTGGATCAAACTAATCTATATATGTAAAAGCCTAAGTGACCAAACGACCAGTCAACCAGTTGCTATGACATGCACTGACCACCAGGAGGCAGACACTCAAAGCAGGAGCTGCCCCCTGGTGGTCAGTGCACTCCCATAGCAGGAGCACCGCTCAGCTGACTGACCTGTCCCTGTGGCCCACCAGCCTGGCAGCAGCCACTCACTCCCTCAGTAGTTCTGCAGGTCCAATCTCTGGAGAACAGGACAGGCATCAACAGACGGGTGCTGCTGGCACGATCCCGACAGTGCCACAGGCCTCCTGGAAGTCAGTCTCGGGCACCATGGCCACTTCCCCTCCGTAGATGCTCTTGCAAGGAAAAAACAATATAAAAGTAGCTGCCAGGTGGCTCCCAACAACCAGAATTGATGGACCTGATCCCAGTCCAGCAAGGGCATCCCCTATCCAACTGGAGGGCAGATCACATCCTACCCCCCCCCCCCACACACACACACACTCCCTCAGGATGGGCACCAGACTTAGAGCTCATGGATGATGGAGGCAGGAGGCTCTCCCAATCAGGACTGACTGGGTGTGAGCCCATGGCAGGCGCAGC
>NW_006287680.1:518369-529088 GCF_000327345.1 Myotis davidii
CGGGAGTGGCGCAGGAGCAACAGGCAGCATTGGACTTTGGGTTTCAGCCTTATCCCTGCAGGCCACCGTGAGGGACCCCACCCATGCACAAATTCATACAATGGGCCTCTAGTTTTCATTATAAGAGAGGTAGCTTCAGGAATTAGCCTCTGAGTTACTGCAACTTTAGATAACCTCAAATGAAGATTATTCACAACTTCCAGGGAACTAAAGATTCCAATAGTTTAGATGGGCTGAAAATAATTGGCAACTTCATGGAAGTACTTAAGATACTGTATAAAACACCTGCCACTGTTCCAGGAGAGGCATGTTTTCTAAAGAATTCCTGTTGCCTGCCATTCTCACTTCTTCTGTACCAAGTATTCACCAAAAGTAGAAAATGTTTGTGTACTAGCTCATGCCTCTGTTCAAATGCGGACAGAGCCAACAGATTTGGCACTGAAACTAACAAAAACTAGCACAACAAAAACAAGCAATACTTCTTCAATTTAAAATTTCCCTTCAAAACCCATATCTTTTCTACACGAAAATCTACCTCAGTAACCTTGATTGGATACATGTCTATAAGTTAGCTTGCAGGTAAATTTGCATTTGTATTTTATGTGATTTGCTGTCCATTATTGCAAATTTTGTTTACAAATATGACCAAATATCTAGCTATGTAATGGAAATATTGAAAACTGCTTTGAAGTGATATCTGTCAAGAATAGTCAAATACAAAAGGAAAATGAAGCCAAAAAAGAAACATTGCTGCATCCCTCTGGCTCCTCTGAACCACCCCCTCCTATTTTCTTCCAACACACTCACACACACACACAATCTTGCATACACCATGAATATATTTGAAATACAACACAAGTGAAAAAATATGTTGTCTCAGAGTTTTATTCAGAAAGATAATAGCTTTTTGCCACAGTGAAATTAAACAAACAGGCTGCTGACAAAAAAAAAGTAAACCTTATTCTAGCAAACCCAACAAATTCAAATGTATTGTTCTCTACTACATACCCAAGAATAGTTCAATTCATATACAAATGAAGAAATTAGCTTTAAAAATTAAAAATCTAAAGGTGATCATTATAAACTTGAGAGTATGATTCTTCATTTGATTCTTAACGCAGAAGAGTCACCTTCCTTTTCTAAAAGCCTCTCCTAATGTTTTCTCCAGCAAATATAAATTCAGTTGAACTTTTCAGGAAGAAACCTTATTGAAAACGTTAAATGGAAGCATCTATGAGGTAGGATGACACCATGAAAGGATCTCTGACTTGGAAATAGCTTTTATGTATTATAGTGTTCAGTATTCTCTATAACCTTCCTGAAACTTAGTATCCTCTAAAAGGTGGTATTAGAATGAGATATTTTCTATAACCTTTTGAGCTCTGGTATTTGATTTTTTATATACTACTAGAGGCCTGGTGCATGAAATTCATGTACTCGAGTGGGTGGTGTCCTTCTGTCCTACATGCGCCCTCTCACAGTCCAGGAGCCCTTGGAGAATGTCCAACTGATGCAGAGGCAGGAGAGGCTGAGCAGCACTCCCGCTGTGGGAGCACACTGACCACCAGGGGCAGCTCCTGCATTGAGCATCTGCCCCCTGGTTCAGTGCACATTATAGTGACCAGTCGACTGTTTGTTCTGGTCGTCCTGCCATTCGGTCACTGGGCTTTTATTATATAGAATATCTGTGAGTGGATAAGCAAGAGAAATGACAAATGCCCCTGGCAGCTCCTATTGAGCATCTGCCCCCTGGTACAGTGCACGTTATAGCAACCTGTTGGTTGATTTGCATATTAGCCTTTTATTATAATGCAAATCAACCAAATGGCAAGACAACTGGTCTCTATGATGCACACTGACCACCAGGGGGCCGACACTCAACTCAGGAGCTGTCAGTCAGACATCCCCCAAGGGCTCCCAGACTGTGAGAGGGCACAAGCCGGGCTGAGGGACCCTCCCCGACTCAGAGTGCACAAATTTCGTGCACCGGGCCTCTAGTACAGGATAATGGAGATATTATATAATGGGAGACTATTATAGTATGAGAGATAATCATAAGATAGCGGCATCAACATCATCTGGGAATTGTAGAAATGCACATTCCCTGGCCCCACCTGAGATCTACAGACCAGACCCTGTATGGATGGACCCACACTCCAGTTTTCACAAGGCTTCAAGGTGATTCTGATGCCTGCTCACACTAAGAGCCACTGATGTGAGGTCAACTTTGAGATTTCACACTGCTAATGTCATGGCGGTGTCAGTTAAGTAAGACGATTTGTACTAACTCTAGATTAAGAAGGGTACAGCTGGGGTAGATGGGAAGGGGAGGAACAGCTCAGCAGCCCCATAGAGTAAGAAAGCTCTGGGCTAGAGGGGTTGGGCTGAGTAAACATTAGAGGCCATTTTGCAATAGGCCTTATGCTTGCTTTATAACTCACACTGTTCCCTGGTGTTGGAAACATTCTTTCTTTTTTAAATTAATATAGTACTAGATGATTAGCTTTCTAAATGCAGTATGAGTACTTCTGACTAATTTTAGTTTGGTCCTCAAGCAGATGTCACCAGAATTTTATATCTAGTCATTAATAGTTTATTCGTATGGTTTTATAAATACAGCAGGTCCTTGCATAACATCGTTTTTGCTCAACATTGTTTTGTTATAGAGTTGATGAGATGCAATAGGAACTTAACTCTTGTTTATATCAATTAGCCTGTGGTAAAATTAGTTTCATTATACAGGCATAGCTCAGAGATATTGTGGGTTTGGTTCCAGATCACCACAATAAACCTAGTCACACAAATTGTTTTGTTTGCAGTGTATATAAAAGTGATGTTTACAGGATACATAGTATGCCATAGCATTGTCTAAAAATCAAAGTACATACCTAAATTAAAAATAGTTCATGGGTAAACCATGTTAACCATAATCTGAGCTAGTTATAACCTTTTTGTAAAAAAAAACAAAACCAGCACACAATATCTATGAAGCACAATAAAACAAGGTATGCATGTATGTGGTTTTGCCACAGTTCCAAGTACCTATCAACAAAGTTAAGTGAGAACTTTAACAGACCAGTGGCTCTGGATTCGCACATGACCCCTAACTTAACCTGGGAAAGGACTCTGCTCAATGCAAATGGTTAGGTGTTCCTGCCACTACCTATCTCAGATCACTCTATCATTTTAAGTTTTGCTCCTTTTGATACTGAAAGGGTATTTATTACTCAACTAGTGTCCTGGTGCACAAAATTTGTGCAGAGAGGGGGTGGTTCCCTCTGCCCAGCCTGTACCCTCTCCAATCGGGGATCCCTTTGGGAATGTCTGACTGCCTGTTTAGGCCAGATCCAAAAAGGATCTGGCCAAAACTGGCAGTTGGATATCCCTCTCACAATCTGGCACTGCTGGCTCCTACCATTCCCTTGTCTGCCTGCCTGATCACCCCTAAATGCCCTCCCCTGCTGGCCAATTTGGTTCTGATTGGTCAGTTTCTATGCCAGTCAGTGTCAAAAGCTCCACCTCCTAGGCAGCCATTGGCTCCTCACAGTTCACCCAGATTTGGGTCTGAGTGGTCAGTTTCTATGGCCAGTCAGCATCTCTGGGCCTATCTCTGGGCCTGATCAGAGAAGGAGTTCTGATCAGTAGCCCCTGCAGAGGCCCAAAGAGAAAGAGAAAGAGGCGTGGCTGCTGGCGAAGCCCAGAGAGAAAGAGAGAGGCAACGGCTGATCAACAGCTGCCACGGAGGCTGCGGATCAAACCCTGCCTCTCTGTCCGAGCCTCTCTCTGGGCCTGATCCGCAGCCCCCTCGGCAGTCAGTGCTGGGTCACTGCACCTGCACTGGTGGCAGTCAGTGTGGGTCGCCACAGGAATCCAGCACTGACTGCAGGACTGACTTTCAGTGTTCAGTCGAGCCTTTCATCAGTCATTACAGATCCTGGGTTTTTATATATTAGGGTGATTGTTGGTCTGATTGAAGGGTGTCTGTTGCCATTTGGTGGGCTCCCACTTTGGACTAAGGCCATAGAAAAAATGTGCATTCACTGTGCTTGCTGACTCCAACACAGCTCATCTCAAACAGTGCCCAGTACTGCTGTGGCTATAGGGGCCTCTTTGATCTGCTGAAATCTGTCATCCCATCACAGCTCTTCAATAGATCTCACAAGGTCTGGCTGTGTCCAGACCCAGAGCCCACAGTTCCTCAGCATTTCATTAGCATCCCCACATCTTCTGCCCAAAGCCTATGGACTTCACCATCCAGCTCACTCAGTGGCTCACAGTTTTTTGTTCTTGGTGTCAGTGGCACAGACTGAGTCCTGCTAAAGGAATGCATCTTTCTACAGAAGTGGTTTTTACACTAGTCCATTTTAATTTACCTTGGGAAGAGAGGCCTGCCATGCCAGTAATAACATTTCATATTTCCCATCAAATCCAGTTACTCAGAGGAAGCAAACGTGTTAATGTTTAGTTGTTCTGGGATTAGGAAAATAAAATGTTGTGTGATCACTGCTTTGCTATATCAGACAAAGTTGATGAGTGTATGGGTGTACATGTTTTCCTTTTGAGAACCAGCTAATAATAAGGCATTTCAAGATAAAGATTTTTTTGAGGAAGTAAAAGAAAGTAAAACTGCAACATCTTTTGTGAGTACATTTACCCCAAGGCATTTATTATAAAAAGCACTTTGTTTCTGATTACATGACTCTGACAGCTGGGATAAGGAAGCAACCACATTGGGAAATTGTCAGACATTATCACAGGCTCCTTTGGCTTACATCAGTTTTGTCTTTTTTTCTTCTTCTGACCAAAAACTCTTGGTTCAATTCCATTTGAATGTCAACAATAAAAAACATAGCAAAGGCTTCCTGAGCAAATGTTCAAACATCGGGAGAAAATAATCAAAGGACAGTTATTCTTATGTACTTGCCTAAAGATATATATCGCTGTTTGATGTGCACATACAATTTATAATGACCTTTCACAAAGCTAAAGTGATCAGAACAAGAAAACGCATCATTTGAAATATTTGGGAAGAAAGTGTTATATCATCCTTTGATGACGATAGAACTCTTTGTCTCGTTTCCTAAAACAGGCTTCTGGTTGTAACTTAAAGAAAATAAAGATGACAGTCCTAGGTGATCAATCATGTCTAATGATCACTCTGATTTTAACAATGAGGAAACAGAGACACAAGTGGGCACAGGTGGGCAACAAATCAGAGATGACCTTGTAAGTCAGTATTACCAGATAGAACTGATCCCCAAAGACCTCTTCTTTTTGTGCTTCAGCTGCTAGCTTGTGTGAGCTTTTTAGTTTAGTTGTGTCCGGGATAAACTTTTTGAAAGCATATCATAGCATGCAACCCAGCAGGGTTTGAAAGTGATTAGACCCAAGTGAAGCACCATTATAAACAGGAGGCATGTTCAAATGACATGACATTTTGAGTGTGTGCCCAACGTAGACCCCGGTGTGTTGGGCTTTGTGTTTGTACTTGTTTCTTTGATTCTTAAACTGATTTCTTTTCAGAAGAAAATGTGCTTTCCTGAAACAGCGAACAGGATGTTTCATAGGTCACATGCTATTTTCAGGACCAGGGAAGAACAGCATGTGTTATGGATGAAGTGAAAAACATCATTGCTGAGTTTGCCAGGCTCTGTAATCACAGGTCAAGGCATTACCTTTGATTGTGTTTTTTAATTCTTAAGTTTCCTTTCTTTTTTTCTTTGACGACTACCTTGCAGGTTTTCTTCACCAATCAGCCTTGATGCAGTCACTCACAATCTCTTTTTGCACTTTAAAGGTATAATGTGCTAATCAATCCAAACCTTCTACTGCCTGTTGGGCTGGAACTTGGCCCTGTTATTCTAATTCATCTCAACCAATTCATTGCAATAGATGTCCATGCTATGCACGAAGCCCCATGCCAGTCACTATTTGAAGACTGTTTTTAAACTCAATGTCTCGATCATATCGCCCTCAAAAGCTCGACATATAATATGTCCTCATCACATAAATAAAAATTAGTATATTTGCTTTATAAAGTATAAAATTAGATATGCTTAAGTGTTTGGGGGCTGTGTTATTATGGAAACTATTGACTGCACAATCTACAGTATTATTTAAAATATTATTATTGGGGGGGGGGGACCTTGTCTGTATCATATCCTTCCTTTAAATGAGTTTTTCCTTAATAGCCAAAACATCACATTTAAAATGGTTACTATGAAAAATTATGCAAGGAGTTGACTGTTAAATTCACTATAAAGCTGCTATTAAACTGCATTTTGGTAGAGTCAATCAAAAGACAACATTTGTATGTGGCTAATAGCTCTAAAATCATAGCATGTTAAGGTTATAATTAGAGGAGGGCAACTAGAATTTGTTGACTAGCTTTTATGTTCCATGTGACTCTAGTTTGCTTCCCTTTAGAGTTCCTACATCCAATACCCACTTTTTATAAAGATATTGATAATGGAGTCAAGAGCATTAATTCAACATTTTACACATGCATCAGGAGTAAAGCATGAGGAGTCTTGATATCAATCTCCTCCTCTATTCACTACTGTGTGATACCATTCATCACCCCTGTTGTACATGAGCCTACTGGTATTCTTATTTTGAAAAAAAAAGTTTAATTCTCTCATCCGCTCCATCTCCAATTAAAGATTTATCCCATCTGGAATCACAGATTTTTATTTGTTTGTTTCATTCAAAATTACTTCAATTTGATTTTAATTCTGCATTCCTGTGAAGACCAAAATCTTTATAACTCAGGCTATAACATCATAGCTATAGTTAGTTATGGAAATTATAGAAACCAAAAGAAAATCTTCATAGGTTACAGTGCTAGAGATTGCGTTTTTGTGTGATTTTAGCATAGAGAGTTCTTCTTGGTAAGTGTAAAATGCTGCATATGTACAGAGAACTTGTCAGCTAAAAATGCTTGAGGCTTTAGTCTGCATTTCAACAGGATGTGTATGAGCAGATGTTTATTTCAACACTTCATCAGTTGAGCCATTACTGTATATTTTTTGCCTAAAGAGTAAGAAGATAATGCTGAAATGGATGAAGGAGTGAACAATGAAAGACACAATGTTACCCAGATTGCTTAAGAAAATGTAGGCAGAAGGAGTGTGTAAGAATGAATAAAATAATGATTAGCAGTGCAATTTTTTTCATGTAGATGGTCATTCTGTTTGTGTTGCTCTTCAATAGTTGGTTCTTTGAAAGAGTTCCTTATGAAGAGAATTAAGCACTGATTAAGGACTACCAGTAGAAAAGGGGCTTAATTTTAGGATTCAGGAATATCAGGGTGCAAAGACATCTTTGACATCAATGATTTTGAAGAGACATAACTGAGTTGGCAGAAAAAAGTGGAAATGAACATTGAGTACCTCATTTTGGTTATATGTTAAGTATATCATTTTGGTTATATGTTAAGTTGTTTCACACACAGCATCTCATTTAACATTTATATAACACTGCTGTATTTCTTTTTTTTCTTCTTCTTATTATTTAAATAGTTGATTTTCAGAAAGTTTAAATAATGTACCATGGTCATTAAGCTAGTAAGGGCCATAATGTGGGAGTCCAGGGATGTATGACTCCTCATTCACTATATCATGCCCCTTTCACAAAACATGTTAGAGCTGGTATTACCAACAAAAGGCAGGAAATTCTCCCTTTCAAGACCTTCTGATGGTAAAATAACAGTTTATATAACCTGACTAGAGTCCCAGTGCACAAAATTCATGCACAGGTAGGGTCCCTAGACCTGGCTGGCGATCAGGGCCAATCGAGGCCTCCCTTCTCCCTGCTGCCAGCTGCCAGCCAGGGCCTTCCTTCACTCCACGCTGCCCCCTAGTGGTCAGCACATGTCATAATGAGCAGTTGAACTCCTGAGGGGACAATTTGCATATTAGCCTTTTATTATATAGGATATTTTCTTTATTGTCTTATTTTTCTGTTCATTGTTACTCAGCATACTTTTTTGATTTGTATTTATCTGTCTCTTCAAATATTGGTGTTTTCTTTATTCCAACCTCCAACCTCTTCATTTGTATTTTACTTACCCTCCCCATTTTGGGGATACCATTCTTTTCTGAGGAAAGGTGACTTCCAACTCTTCCAATTTTTTGTTTCTCAAATTGATCATACCCACTTCTCATACTGTCACATGCACAACAGGCTTTCTACTCCTCCTGTATCACCTACTTCAGCAATGTACCACTTGGTCACCCTTGACCCTTTTCTCACCTTCACATCCATTTCCTATATATCAACAATTACTCTTTTCTCTATTTTGCTCCATGTCTACCCAGACCTCTATATCTTAATGCCAAAGTTTTGGACATTGCCTTGTCATCACTAACTTAGATAAATTCAATCATCTCCTAATGCATCTTGTTGTGTCCACTCTTGCTCAGATCACTCTATCTTCCACAGTGGTACAGGAGAGCATTCTTCAAAGCACAGAAACAGTTAGGTGACCCTCCTCTTTTCTTTCCACCTTTCTAACATTCACTGTGACTCAGAAGTGAGTTTGTTTAGGTTTGCTTCCTTCATTTAATTGAGAGAAAAATTAATTTTAACTTGAAAAGCTATGGGTAATATTTTTGGATGGGTAAGGAAATCATAATATTTTAAAAGCTCTTGTCAGATAAAAATGCACCTTAGCAATAGCACAAAGAATACTTATTGCCTATAGATGAAATTAATCAGTCCATAAAATTTTAATAATTAAATGAGGAGCCTATTGCAGAACTAAATTGGAAATATGGTAAAAAAAAAAAAATCAGAGGAGCACCTATTAAATTAAGCTTAATTGAACTAGATTAATCTGAATTCAAAGTGATTAGGCCAAGGTTGACATCATTGTGAATTTTAATAATAATTAATAATGTTTATTGAACACCTAGTTGATATAGGGTATGACAAAGTCCCTTCCCCTGAGTTTCTCATCCAAATTAGAGAAGGAGACTAAAAGTCTGCTGAAAAAGTAAAAAGGAGAAATCGACCTTAGGGAAATTAGTTCTAATACAACCGACTCAATAGGAGAAGAGCTTAGAGTTTTAATGGAAGTAGATAATTTAAAAGAATGTTAAATTCTTTGAGGTTACTGAAGGGATGGAAAAAAGCCCTGGAATTTTATCCTAAAAAGATAGTTACTGATGAGGTGAAAAAGTGTGTGTGAATTTTAGTAGAAAGGAAAATTTAAGAAAATAAAATTACAAGATGTGATGAACCAAGAGGAAAAATACATATATCACTTCACTTGGTGGGAAATAAGGTTTAATGACTCTATTATCCTATATAATAAAAGCCTAATATGCAAATCAACTGACCAGTGGAACGACCAGTCACTATGATGTGCACTGACCACCAGGGGGCAGACACTCAATACAGGAGCTGCAACCAGCCCAAATGCTCCAGGCCAGCCAAGGCGATTCCAATTGCCCCGCCAGTCACCCCACAGATTGGCCCTGGTCTCCAGCCAGGCCTAGGGACCCTACCCATGCATTAATGTCATGCACCAGGCCTCTAGTTATATATATATATGGAATTTTTTAATCTCCTAAATTTTCATCATAGCATATGGTTGCCCATAGATTATTTTTAAAATTTTTAATCAAGACTTTATTTTTATGCCAGTTTAAAGTTCACAGAAAATTGAGGAGAGGAAACAGAATTTCCCCATTTTTCCCTGCCACAAAACGTGTATAGCCTTCCCCATTATCAGCATTTCCACCAGAGTGGTACATTTATTATAATCAATGATTATACATTGACAATTATAATATCCCAGAATCCACAGTTTATATTTCAGTTTACCCTTGGTGTTCTACTATTCATTAATTCTTTCTATTCTATTTTGAATCTGAGTAAAGTCAAGTTAATTATTTATTTATTTTAGCTTTTAATACTAACTTAATTAATTAATTTATTTTCTAATAATCATTATTTTGAGGCATGATTAAAAAGATTATTTTTCTTTTGCCTCTTATAAATGTGCTGAAAAGCATAATTCCAAAGAATACTTCTGAGAGTGTCTTGAGCAAAGGCAGCATCTTTGAAATAAATAAGAAATTTTTCAGAATATCACATCAAAAAATAAAGCTCATTATGCCTTACTACATAGGCACAACTTCCAAAGATAAACACAAACTTGTCAGGAGTAGTAGTTTTTCAGTTGCTAATGTCTGCCGCTTTCTCTTTAAAAATCCTCTTTGTCACTAGAGGAATGAGCACTCTCTTTACCTTGATCTCTTTCCTCTCCTGCGTCATATGGGAAAGGAGGCATATCTGCCTTTCTCAAGCTTTGACCAATGGTCTTTCAGCTGTTCCTCGGGGAAGATGTTAGCAGTTTATTCATTACAAAATTCATGCACAGGGAGTGGGCCCCTCCGCCCAGCCTGCACCCTCTCCAATCTGGGACCCCTTGGGGTATGTCCGACTGCCAGTTTAGGCCTGATCCCAGCATCGGGCCTAAACTGGCACTTGGACATCCCTCTCACAATCCTGGACTGCTGGCTTATAATCGCTTACCTGCCTGCCTGCCTGGTTGCCCCTAATTGCCCAACCTGTCAGCCTGATAACCCCTCACTGCCTCTGTGTGCCGGCCTGATTACCCCTAACTGCCCACCCCTGCCGGCCTGGTTGTCCCTATCTGCCCCCTGCTGCTGGCCAGGTCGGCCCCAAATGCCCCCTCTCCCCCCGCCTCGC